>NC_139539.1:88266857-88388333 GCF_965153285.1 Podarcis tiliguerta | reverse complement strand
AAATTGTGACCGCGCGGCTTAGGGATTTTTTTAAAAAAAGTTGTTCAGACGTCGACGGCTAATTCTGTTTCTGATGATAAAAACCCACCTGTTTCCACCGAAAAACCTTTCAGGGGATCGTTTGCAACAGTTTGGCACCATTTTTGAGTGAATTCCAGAATGTCAGATTTTTGCTGAAATTCTGACCGCGCGGCTTAGGGATTTTTTCAAAAAAAAGTTGTTCAGACGTCGACGGCTAATTCTGTTTCTGATGATAAAAACCCACCTGTTTCCGCCAAAAAACCTTCAGGGGATCGTTTGCAACAGTTTGGCACAATTTTTGAGTGAATTCCAGAATGTCTGATTTTTGCTGAAATTCTGACCGCGCGGCTTAGGGATTTTTTTTAAAAAAAGTTGTTCAGACGTCGAAGGCTAATTCTGTTTCTGATGATAAAAACCCACCTGTTTCCGCCGAAAAACCTTTCAGGGGATCGTTTGCAACAGTTTGTCACCATTTTTGAGTGAATTCCAAAACGCCAGATTTCTGCTGAAATTGTGACCGCGCGGTTTAGGGATTTTTTCAAAAAAAGGTGTTCAGACGTCGAGGGCTAATTCTGTTTCCGACGATAAAAACCCATCTGTTTCCACCGAAAAAACCTTTCAGGGGATCGTTTGCAACAGTTTGGCACCATTTTTGAGTGAATTCCAGAATGTCAGATTTTTGCTGAAATTCTGACCGCGCGGCTTAGGGATTTTTTCAAAAAAAAGTTGTTCAGACGTCGAAGGCTTAATTCTGTTTCTGATGATAAAAACCCACCTGTTTCCGCCAAAAAATCTTTCAGGGGAATCGTTTGCAACAGTTTGTCACCATTTTGAGTGAATTCCAAAACGCCAGATTTTTGCTGAAATTGTGACCGCGCGGTTTAGGGATTTTTTTCAAAAAAAGGTGTTCAGACGTCGAGGGCTAATTCTGTTTCCGACGATAAAAACCCATCTGTTTCCACCGAAAAACCTTTCAGGGGATCGTTTGCAACAGTTTGGCACCATTTTTGATTGAATTCCAGAATGTCAGATTTTTGCTGAAATTCTGACCACGCGGCTTAGGGAGTTTTTTTAAAAAAAGTTGTTCAGACGTCGAAGGCTAATTCTGTTTCTGATGATAAAAACCCACCTGTTTCCGCCAAAAAAACCTTTCAGGGGATCGTTTGCAACAGTTTGGCACCATTTTTGAGTGAATTCCAAAACGCCAGATTTCTGCTGAAATTGTGACCGCGCGGCTTAGGGATTTTTCCAAAAAAAAATTGTTCAGACATCGAGGGCTAATTCTGTTTCCAATGATAAAAACCGACCTGTTTCCTCCAAAAAACCTTTCAGAGGATCGTTTGCAACAGTTTGGCACCATTTTTGAGTAAATTCCAAAACGCCAGATTTTTGCTGAAATTGTGACCGCGCGGTTTAGGGATTTTTTCAAAAAAAGGTGTTCAGACGTCGAGGGCTAATTCTGTTTCCGACGATAAAAACCCATCTGTTTCCACCGAAAAACCTTTCAGGGGATCGTTTGCAACAGTTTGGCACCATTTTTGAGTGAATTCCAGAATGTCTGATTTTTGCTGAAAATTCTGACCGCGCGGCTTAGGGATTTTTTCAAAAAAAAGTTGTTCAGACGTCGACGGCTAATTCTGTTTCTGATGATAAAAACCCACCTGCTTCCACCGAAAAACCTTTCAGGGATCGTTTGCAACAGTTTGGCACCATTTTTGAGTGAATTCCAGAATGTCAGATTTTTGCTGAAATTCTGACCGCGCGGCTTAGGGATTTTTTCAAAAAAAAGTTGTTCAGACGTCGACGGCTAATTCTGTTTCTGATGATAAAACCCACCTGTTTCCTCCAAAAAACCTTTCAGAGTATCGTTTGCAACAGTTTGGCACCATTTTTGAGTAAATTCCAAAACGCCAGATTTTTGCTGAAATTGTGACCGCGCGGTTTAGGGATTTTTTCAAAAAAAGGTGTTCAGACGTCGAGGGCTAATTCTGTTTCCGACGATAAAAACCCATCTGTTTCCACCGAAAAACCTTTCAGGGGATCGTTTGCAACAGTTTGGCACCATTTTTGAGTGAATTCCAGGATGTCTGATTTTTGCTGAAATTCTGACCGCGCGGCTTAGGGATTTTTTCAAAAAAAAGTTGTTCAGACGTCGACGGCTAATTCTGTTTCTGATGATAAAAACCACCTGCTTCCACCGAAAAACCTTTCAGGGGATCGTTTGCAACAGTTTGGCACCATTTTTGAGTGAATTCCAGAATGTCAGATTTTTGCTGAAATTCTGACCGCGCGGCTTAGGGATTTTTTCAAAAAAAAGTTGTTCAGACGTCGACGGCTAATTCTGTTTCTGATGATAAAAACCCACCTGTTTCCGCCAAAAAACCTTTCAGGGGATCGTTTGCAACAGTTTGGCACCATTTTTGAGTGAATTCCAGAATGTCAGATTTTTGCTGAAATTCTGACCGCGCGGCTTAGGAATTTTTTTAAAAAAAGTTGTTCAGACGTCGAAGGCTAATTCTGTTTCTGATGATAAAAACCCACCTGTTTCCGCTGAAAAACCTTTCAGGGGATCGTTTGCAACAGTTTGGCACCATTTTTGAGTTAATTCCAAAACGCCAGATTTCTGCTGAAATTGTGACCGCACGGCTTAGGGATTTTTTCAAAAAAAGTGTTTCAGACATTGATGGCTAATTCTGTTTCTGATGATAAAAACCCACCTGCTTCCACCGAAAAACCTTTCAGGGGATCATTTGCAACAGTTTGGCACCATGTTTGAGTGAATTCCAGAATGTCAGATTTTTGCTGAAATTCTGACCGCGCGGCTTAGGGATTTTTTCAAAAAAAAGTTGTTCAGACATCGAGGGCTAATTCTGTTTCCAATGATAAAAACCCATCTCTTTCCACCGAAAAACCTTTCAGGGGATCGTTTGCAACAGTTTGGCACCATTTTTGAGTGAATTCCAAAACGCCAGATTTTTGCTGAAATTGTGACCGCGCGGCTTAGGGATTTTTTCAAAAAAAGTGTTTCAGACATTGATGGCTAATTCTGTTTCTGATGATAAAAGCCCACCTGTTTCCACCGAAAAACCTTTCAGGGGATCGTTTGCAACAGTTTGGCACCATTTTTGAGTGAATTCCAGAATGTCAGATTTTTGCTGAAATTCTGACCGCGCGGCTTAGGGAGTTTTTCAAAAAAAAGTTGTTCAGACGTCGAGGGCTAATTCTGTTTCTGATGATAAAAACCCACCTGTTTCCGCCAAAAAATCTTTCAGGGGATCGTTTGCAACAGTTTGGCACCATGTTTGAGTGAATTCCAGAATGTCAGATTTTTGCTGAAATTCTGACCGCGCGGCTTAGGGATTTTTCCAAAAAAAAATTGTTCAGACATCGAGGGCTAATTCTGTTTCCAATGATAAAAACCCACCTGTTTCCTCCAAAAAACCTTTCAGAGGATCGTTTGCAACAGTTTGGCACCATTTTTGAGTGAATTCCAAAACGCCAGATTTTTGCTGAAATTGTGACCGCGCGGCTTAGGGATTTTTTTAAAAAAAGTTGTTCAGACGTCGACGGCTAATTCTGTTTCTGATGATAAAAACCCACCTGTTTCCACCGAAAAACCTTTCAGGGGATCGTTTGCAACAGTTTGGCACCATTTTTGAGTGAATTCCAGAATGTCAGATTTTTGCTGAAATTCTGACCGCGCGGCTTAGGGATTTTTTCAAAAAAAAGTTGTTCAGACGTCGACGGCTAATTCTGTTTCTGATGATAAAAACCCACCTGTTTCCGCCAAAAAACCTTTCAGGGGATCGTTTGCAACAGTTTGGCACAATTTTTGAGTGAATTCCAGAATGTCTGATTTTTGCTGAAATTCTGACCGCGCGGCTTAGGGATTTTTTTTAAAAAAAGTTGTTCAGACGTCGAAGGCTAATTCTGTTTCTGATGATAAAAACCCACCTGTTTCCGCCGAAAAACCTTTCAGGGGATCGTTTGCAACAGTTTGTCACCATTTTTGAGTGAATTCCAAAACGCCAGATTTCTGCTGAAATTGTGACCGCGCGGTTTAGGGATTTTTTCAAAAAAAGGTGTTCAGACGTCGAGGGCTAATTCTGTTTCCGACGATAAAAACCCATCTGTTTCCACCGAAAAACCTTTCAGGGGATCGTTTGCAACAGTTTGGCACCATTTTTGAGTGAATTCCAGAATGTCAGATTTTTGCTGAAATTCTGACCGCGCGGCTTAGGGATTTTTTCAAAAAAAAGTTGTTCAGACGTCGAAGGCTAATTCTGTTTCTGATGATAAAAACCCACCTGTTTCCGCCAAAAAATCTTTCAGGGGATCGTTTGCAACAGTTTGTCACCATTTTTGAGTGAATTCCAAAACGCCAGATTTTTGCTGAAATTGTGACCGCGCGGTTTAGGGATTTTTTCAAAAAAAGGTGTTCAGACGTCGAGGGCTAATTCTGTTTCCGACGATAAAAACCCATCTGTTTCCACCGAAAAACCTTTCAGGGGATCGTTTGCAACAGTTTGGCACCATTTTTGATTGAATTCCAGAATGTCAGATTTTTGCTGAAATTCTGACCACGCGGCTTAGGGAGTTTTTTTAAAAAAAGTTGTTCAGACGTCGAAGGCTAATTCTGTTTCTGATGATAAAAACCCACCTGTTTCCGCCAAAAAACCTTTCAGGGGATCGTTTGCAACAGTTTGGCACCATTTTTGAGTGAATTCCAAAACGCCAGATTTCTGCTGAAATTGTGACCGCGCGGCTTAGGGATTTTTCCAAAAAAAAATTGTTCAGACATCGAGGGCTAATTCTGTTTCCAATGATAAAAACCGACCTGTTTCCTCCAAAAAACCTTTCAGAGGATCGTTTGCAACAGTTTGGCACCATTTTTGAGTAAATTCCAAAACGCCAGATTTTTGCTGAAATTGTGACCGCGCGGTTTAGGGATTTTTTCAAAAAAAGGTGTTCAGACGTCGAGGGCTAATTCTGTTTCCGACGATAAAAACCCATCTGTTTCCACCGAAAAACCTTTCAGGGGATCGTTTGCAACAGTTTGGCACCATTTTTGAGTGAATTCCAGAATGTCTGATTTTTGCTGAAATTCTGACCGCGCGGCTTAGGGATTTTTTCAAAAAAAAGTTGTTCAGACGTCGACGGCTAATTCTGTTTCTGATGATAAAAACCCACCTGCTTCCACCGAAAAACCTTTCAGGGGATCGTTTGCAACAGTTTGGCACCATTTTTGAGTGAATTCCAGAATGTCAGATTTTTGCTGAAATTCTGACCGCGCGGCTTAGGGATTTTTTCAAAAAAAAGTTGTTCAGACGTCGACGGCTAATTCTGTTTCTGATGATAAAAACCCACCTGTTTCCTCCAAAAAACCTTTCAGAGTATCGTTTGCAACAGTTTGGCACCATTTTTGAGTAAATTCCAAAACGCCAGATTTTTGCTGAAATTGTGACCGCGCGGTTTAGGGATTTTTTCAAAAAAAGGTGTTCAGACGTCGAGGGCTAATTCTGTTTCCGACGATAAAAACCCATCTGTTTCCACCGAAAAACCTTTCAGGGGATCGTTTGCAACAGTTTGGCACCATTTTTGAGTGAATTCCAGGATGTCTGATTTTTGCTGAAATTCTGACCGCGCGGCTTAGGGATTTTTTCAAAAAAAAGTTGTTCAGACGTCGACGGCTAATTCTGTTTCTGATGATAAAAACCCACCTGCTTCCACCGAAAAACCTTTCAGGGGATCGTTTGCAACAGTTTGGCACCATTTTTGAGTGAATTCCAGAATGTCAGATTTTTGCTGAAATTCTGACCGCGCGGCTTAGGGATTTTTTCAAAAAAAAGTTGTTCAGACGTCGACGGCTAATTCTGTTTCTGATGATAAAAACCCACCTGTTTCCGCCAAAAAACCTTTCAGGGGATCGTTTGCAACAGTTTGGCACCATTTTTGAGTGAATTCCAGAATGTCAGATTTTTGCTGAAATTCTGACCGCGCGGCTTAGGAATTTTTTTTAAAAAAAGTTGTTCAGACGTCGAAGGCTAATTCTGTTTCTGATGATAAAAACCCACCTGTTTCCGCTGAAAAACCTTTCAGGGGATCGTTTGCAACAGTTTGGCACCATTTTTGAGTTAATTCCAAAACGCCAGATTTCTGCTGAAATTGTGACCGCACGGCTTAGGGATTTTTTCAAAAAAAGTGTTTCAGACATTGATGGCTAATTCTGTTTCTGATGATAAAAACCCACCTGCTTCCACCGAAAAACCTTTCAGGGGATCATTTGCAACAGTTTGGCACCATGTTTGAGTGAATTCCAGAATGTCAGATTTTTGCTGAAATTCTGACCGCGCGGCTTAGGGATTTTTTCAAAAAAAAGTTGTTCAGACGTCGAGGGCTAATTCTGTTTCTGATGATAAAAACCCACCTGTTTCCGCCAAAAAACCTTTCAGGGGATCGTTTGCAACAGTTTGTCACCATTTTTGAGTGAATTCCAAAACGCCAGATTTTTGCTGAAATTGTGACCGCGCGGTTTAGGGATTTTTTCAAAAAAAGGTGTTCAAACGTCGAGGGCTAATTCTGTTTCCGACGATAAAAACCCATCTGCTTCCACCGAAAAACCTTTCAGGGGATCGTTTGCAACAGTTTGGCACCATTTTTGAGTGAATTCCAGAATGTCAGATTTTTGCTGAAATTCTGACCGCGCGGCTTAGGGATTTTTTAAAAAAATGTTGTTCAGACGTCGACGGCTAATTCTCTTTCTGATGTTAAAAACCCATCTCTTTCCACCGAAAAACCTTTCAGGGGATCGTTTGCAACAGTTTGGCACCATTTTTGAGTGAATTCCAAAACGCCAGATTTTTGCTGAAATTGTGACCGCGCGGCTTAGGGATTTTTTCAAAAAAAGTGTTTCAGACATTGATGGCTAATTCTGTTTCTGATGATAAAAGCCCACCTGTTTCCACCGAAAAACGTTTCAGGGGATCGTTTGCAACAGTTTGGCACCAATTTTGAGTGAATTCCAGAATGTCAGATTTTTGCTGAAATTCTGACCGCGCGGCTTAGGGAGTTTTTCAAAAAAAAGTTGTTCAGACGTCGAGGGCTAATTCTGTTTCTGATGATAAAAACCCACCTGTTTCCGCCAAAAAATCTTTCAGGGGATCGTTTGCAACAGTTTGGCACCATGTTTGAGTGAATTCCAGAATGTCAGATTTTTGCTGAAATTCTGACCGCGCGGCTTAGGGATTTTTCCAAAAAAAAATTGTTCAGACATCGAGGGCTAATTCTGTTTCCAATGATAAAAACCCACCTGTTTCCTCCAAAAAACCTTTCAGAGGATCGTTTGCAACAGTTTGGCACCATTTTTGAGTGAATTCCAAAACGCCAGATTTTTGCTGAAATTCTGACCGCGCGGCTTAGGGATTTTTTCAAAAAAAAGTTGTTCAGACGTCGACGGCTAATTTTGTTTCTGATGATAAAAACCCACCTGTTTCCGCCAAAAAACCTTTCAGGGGATCGTTTGCAACAGTTTGGCACCATTTTTGAGTGAATTCCAGAATGTCAGATTTTTGCTGAAATTCTGACCGCGCGGCTTAGGGATTTTTTTTAAAAAAAGTTGTTCAGACGTCGAAGGCTAATTCTGTTTCTGATGATAAAAACCCACCTGTTTCCGCCGAAAAACCTTTCAGGGGATCGTTTGCAACAGTTTGTCACCATTTTTGAGTGAATTCCAAAACGCCAGATTTCTGCTGAAATTGTGACCGCGCGGCTTAGGGATTTTTTCAAAAAAAGGTGTTCAAACGTCGAGGGCTAATTCTGTTTCCGACGATAAAAACCCATCTGCTTCCACCGAAAAACCTTTCAGGGGATCGTTTGCAACAGTTTGGCACCATTTTTGAGTGAATTCCAGAATGTCAGATTTTTGCTGAAATTCTGACCGCGCGGCTTAGGGATTTTTTAAAAAAATGTTGTTCAGACGTCGACGGCTAATTCTGTTTCTGATGATAAAAACCCACCTGTTTCCGCCAAAAAATCTTTCAGGGGATCGTTTGCAACAGTTTGGCACCATGTTTGAGTGAATTCCAGAATGTCAGATTTTTGCTGAAATTCTGACCGCGTGGCTTAGGGATTTTTCCAAAAAAAAATTGTTCAGACATCGAGGGCTAATTCTGTTTCCAATGATAAAAACCCACCTGTTTCCTCCAAAAAACCTTTCAGAGGATCGTTTGCAACAGTTTGGCACCATTTTTGAGTGAATTCCAGAATGTCAGATTTTTGCTGAAATTCTGACCGCGCGGCTTAGGGATTTTTTCAAAAAAAAGTTGTTCAGACGTCGATGGCTAATTCTGTTTATGATGATAAAAACCCACCTGTTTCCGCCAAAAAACCTTTCAGGGGATCGTTTGCAACAGTTTGGCACCATTTTTGAGTGAATTCCAGAATGTCAGATTTTTGCTGAAATTCTGACCGCGCGGCTTAGGGATTTTTTCAAAAAAAAGTTGTTCAGACGTCGAAGGCTAATTCTGTTTCTGATGATAAAAACCCACCTGTTTCCGCCGAAAAACCTTTCAGGGGATCGTTTGCAACAGTTTGGCACCATTTTTGAGTGAATTCCAGAATGTCAGATTTTTGCTGAAATTCTGACCGCGCGGCTTAGGGATTTTTTCAAAAAAAAGTTGTTCAGACGTCGAGGGCTAATTCTGTTTCCGACGATAAAAACCCATCTGTTTCCGCCAAAAAACCTTTCAGGGGATCGTTTGCAACAGTTTGGCACCATTTTTGAGTGAATTCCAAAACGCCAGATTTCTGCTGAAATTGTGACCGCGCGGCTTAGGGATTTTTCCAAAAAAAATTGTTCAGACATCGAGGGCTAATTCTGTTTCCAATGATAAAAACCCACCTGTTTCCTCCAAAAAACCTTTCAGAGGATCGTTTGCAACAGTTTGGCACCATTTTTGAGTAAATTCCAAAACGCCAGATTTTTGCTGAAATTGTAACCGCGCGGTTTAGGGATTTTTTCAAAAAAAGGTGTTCAGACGTCGAGGGCTAATTCTGTTTCCGACGATAAAAACCCATCTGTTTCCACCGAAAAACCTTTCAGGGGATCCTTTGCAACAGTTTGGCACCATTTTTGAGTGAATTCCAGAATGTCTGATTTTTGCTGAAATTCTGACCGCGCGGCTTAGGGATTTTTTCAAAAAAAAGTTGTTCAGACGTCGACGGCTAATTCTGTTTCTGATGATAAAAACCCACCTGCTTCCACCGAAAAACCTTTCAGGGGATCGTTTGCAACAGTTTGGCACCATTTTTGAGTGAATTCCAGAATGTCAGATTTTTGCTGAAATTCTGACCGCGCGGCTTAGGGATTTTTTCAAAAAAAAGTTGTTCAGACGTCGACGGCTAATTCTGTTTCTGATGATAAAAACCCACCTGTTTCCGCCAAAAAACCTTTCAGGGGATCGTTTGCAACAGTTTGGCACCATTTTTGAGTGAATTCCAGAATGTCAGATTTTTGCTGAAATTCTGACCGTGCGGCTTAGGGATTTTTTTTTAAAAAAGTTGTTCAGACGTCGAAGGCTAATTCTGTTTCTGATGATAAAAACCCACCTGTTTCCGCCAAAAAATCTTTCAGGGGATCCTTTGCAACAGTTTGTCACCATTTTTGAGTGAATTCCAAAACGCCAGATTTTTGCTGAAATTGTGACCGCGCGGTTTAGGGATTTTTTCAAAAAAAGGTGTTCAGACGTCGAGGGCTAATTCTGTTTCCGACGATAAAAACCCATCTGTTTCCGCCAAAAAACCTTTCAGGGGATCGTTTGCAACAGTTTGGCACCATTTTTGAGTGAATTCCAAAACGCCAGATTTCTGCTGAAATTGTGACCGCGCGGCTTAGGGATTTTTCCAAAAAAAATTTGTTCAGACATCGAGGGCTAATTCTGTTTCCAATGATAAAAACCCACCTGTTTCCTCCAAAAAATCTTTCAGAGGATCGTTTGCAACAGTTTGGCACCATTTTTGAGTGAATTCCAGAATGTCAGATTTTTGCTGAAATTCTGACCGCGCGGCTTAGGGATTTTTTAAAAAAATGTTGTTCAGACGTCGACGGCTAATTCTCTTTCTGATGTTAAAAACCCATCTCTTTCCACCGAAAAACCTTTCAGGGGATCGTTTGCAACAGTTTGGCACCATTTTTGAGTGAATTCCAGAATGTCAGATTTTTGCTGAAATTCTGACCGCGCGGCTTAGGGAGTTTTTCAAAAAAAAGTTGTTCAGACGTCGAGGGCTAATTCTGTTTCTGATGATAAAAACCCACCTGTTTCCGCCAAAAAATCTTTCAGGGGATCGTTTGCAACAGTTTGGCACCATGTTTGAGTGAATTCCAGAATGTCAGATTTTTGCTGAAATTCTGACCGCGCGGCTTAGGGATTTTTCCAAAAAAAAATTGTTCAGACATCGAGGGCTAATTCTGTTTCCAATGATAAAAACCCACCTGTTTCCTCCAAAAAACCTTTCAGAGGATCGTTTGCAACAGTTTGGCACCATTTTTGAGTGAATTCCAAAACGCCAGATTTTTGCTGAAATTCTGACCGCGCGGCTTAGGGATTTTTTCAAAAAAAAGTTGTTCAGACGTCGACGGCTAATTCTGTTTCTGATGATAAAAACCCACCTGTTTCCGCCAAAAAACCTTTCAGGGGATCGTTTGCAACAGTTTGGCACCATTTTTGAGTGAATTCCAGAATGTCAGATTTTTGCTGAAATTCTGACCGCGCGGCTTAGGGATTTTTTTTAAAAAAAGTTGTTCAGACGTCGAAGGCTAATTCTGTTTCTGATGATAAAAACCCACCTGTTTCCGCCGAAAAACCTTTCAGGGGATCGTTTGCAACAGTTTGTCACCATTTTTGAGTGAATTCCAAAACGCCAGATTTCTGCTGAAATTGTGACCGCGCGGTTTAGGGATTTTTTCAAAAAAAGGTGTTCAGACGTCGAGGGCTAATTCTGTTTCCGACGATAAAAACCCATCTGTTTCCACCGAAAAACCTTTCAGGGGATCGTTTGCAACAGTTTGGCACCATTTTTGAGTGAATTCCAGAATGTCAGATTTTTGCTGAAATTCTGACCGCGCGGCTTAGGGATTTTTTCAAAAAAAAGTTGTTCAGACGTCGAGGGCTAATTCTGTTTCCGACGATAAAAACCCATCTGTTTCCGCCAAAAAACCTTTCAGGGGATCGTTTGCAACAGTTTGGCACCATTTTTGAGTGAATTCCAAAACGCCAGATTTCTGCTGAAATTGTGACCGCGCGGCTTAGGGATTTTTCCAAAAAAAAATTGTTCAGACATCGAGGGCTAATTCTGTTTCCAATGATAAAAACCCACCTGTTTCCTCCAAAAAACCTTTCAGAGGATCGTTTGCAACAGTTTGGCACCATTTTTGAGTAAATTCCAAAACGCCAGATTTTTGCTGAAATTGTAACCGCGCGGTTTAGGGATTTTTTCAAAAAAAGGTGTTCAGACGTCGAGGGCTAATTCTGTTTCCGACGATAAAAACCCATCTGTTTCCACCGAAAAACCTTTCGGGGGATCCTTTGCAACAGTTTGGCACCATTTTTGAGTGAATTCCAGAATGTCTGATTTTTGCTGAAATTCTGACCGCGCGGCTTAGGGATTTTTTCAAAAAAAAGTTGTTCAGACGTCGACGGCTAATTCTGTTTCTGATGATAAAAACCCACCTGCTTCCACCGAAAAACCTTTCAGGGGATCGTTTGCAACAGTTTGGCACCATTTTTGAGTGAATTCCAGAATGTCAGATTTTTGCTGAAATTCTGACCGCGCGGCTTAGGGATTTTTTCAAAAAAAAGTTGTTCAGACGTCGACGGCTAATTCTGTTTCTGATGATAAAAACCCACCTGTTTCCGCCAAAAAACCTTTCAGGGGATCGTTTGCAACAGTTTGGCACCATTTTTGAGTGAATTCCAGAATGTCAGATTTTTGCTGAAATTCTGACCGTGCGGCTTAGGGATTTTTTTTAAAAAAAGTTGTTCAGACGTCGAAGGCTAATTCTGTTTCTGATGATAAAAACCCACCTGTTTCCGCCAAAAAATCTTTCAGGGGATCCTTTGCAACAGTTTGTCACCATTTTTGAGTGAATTCCAAAACGCCAGATTTTTGCTGAAATTGTGACCGCGCGGTTTAGGGATTTTTTCAAAAAAAGGTGTTCAGACGTCGAGGGCTAATTCTGTTTCCGACGATAAAAACCCATCTGTTTCCGCCAAAAAACCTTTCAGGGGATCGTTTGCAACAGTTTGGCACCATTTTTGAGTGAATTCCAAAACGCCAGATTTCTGCTGAAATTGTGACCGCGCGGTTTAGGGATTTTTCCAAAAAAAAATTGTTCAGACATCGAGGGCTAATTCTGTTTCCAATGATAAAAACCCACCTGTTTCCTCCAAAAAACCTTTCAGAGGATCGTTTGCAACAGTTTGGCACCATTTTTGAGTGAATTCCAGAATGTCAGATTTTTGCTGAAATTCTGACCGCGCGGCTTAGGGATTTTTTAAAAAAATGTTGTTCAGACGTCGACGGCTAATTCTCTTTCTGATGTTAAAAACCCATCACTTTCCACCGAAAAACCTTTCAGGGGATCGTTTGCAACAGTTTGGCACCATTTTTGAGTGAATTCCAGAATGTCAGATTTTTGCTGAAATTCTGACCGCGCGGCTTAGGGATTTTTTCAAAAAAGGTTGTTCAGACGTCGACGGCTAATTCTGTTTCTGATGATAAAAACCCACCTGTTTCCGCCGAAAAACCTTTCAGGGGATCGTTTGCAACAGTTTGGCACCATTTTTGAGTGAATTCCAAAACGCCAGATTTCTGCTGAAATTGTGACCGCGCGGCTTAGGGATTTTTTCAAAAAAAAGTTGTTCAGACATCGAGGGCTAATTCTGTTTCCAATGATAAAAACCCACCTGTTTCCTCCAAAAAACCTTTCAGAGGATCGTTTGCAACAGTTTGGCACCATTTTTGAGTGAATTCCAAAACGCCAGATTTTTGCTGAAATTGTGACCGCGCGGCTTAGGGATTTTTTTAAAAAAAGTTGTTCAGACGTCGACGGCTAATTCTGTTTCTGATGATAAAAACCCACCTGTTTCCACCGAAAAACCTTTCAGGGGATCGTTTGCAACAGTTTGGCACCATTTTTGAGTGAATTCCAGAATGTCAGATTTTTGCTGAAATTCTGACCGCGCGGCTTAGGGATTTTTTCAAAAAAAAGTTGTTCAGACGTCGACGGCTAATTCTGTTTCTGATGATAAAAACCCACCTGTTTCCGCCAAAAAACCTTTCAGGGGATCGTTTGCAACAGTTTGGCACAATTTTTGAGTGAATTCCAGAATGTCAGATTTTTGCTGAAATTGTGACCGCGCGGTTTAGGGATTTTTTCAAAAAAAGGTGTTCAGACGTCGAGGGCTAATTCTGTTTCCGACGATAAAAACCCATCTGTTTCCACCGAAAAACCTTTCAGGGGATCGTTTGCAACAGTTTGGCACCATTTTTGAGTGAATTCCAGAATGTCAGATTTTTGCTGAAATTCTGACCGCGCGGCTTAGGGATTTTTTCAAAAAAAAGTTGTTCAGACGTCGAAGGCTAATTCTGTTTCTGATGATAAAAACCCACCTGTTTCCGCCAAAAAATCTTTCAGGGGATCGTTTGCAACAGTTTGTCACCATTTTTGAGTGAATTCCAAAACGCCAGATTTTTGCTGAAATTGTGACCGCGCGGTTTAGGGATTTTTTCAAAAAAAGGTGTTCAGACGTCGAGGGCTAATTCTGTTTCCGACGATAAAAACCCATCTGTTTCCGCCAAAAAACCTTTCAGGGGATCGTTTGCAACAGTTTGGCACCATTTTTGAGTGAATTCCAAAACGCCAGATTTCTGCTGAAATTGTGACCGCGCGGCTTAGGGATTTTTCCAAAAAAAAATTGTTCAGACATCGAGGGCTAATTCTGTTTCCAATGATAAAAACCCACCTGTTTCCTCCAAAAAACCTTTCAGAGGATCGTTTGCAACAGTTTGGCACCATTTTTGAGTGAATTCCAGAATGTCAGATTTTTGCTGAAATTCTGACCGCGCGGCTTAGGGATTTTTTAAAAAAATGTTGTTCAGACGTCGACGGCTAATTCTCTTTCTGATGTTAAAAACCCATCTCTTTCCACCGAAAAACCTTTCAGGGGATCGTTTGCAACAGTTTGGCACCATTTTTGAGTGAATTCCAGAATGTCTGATTTTTGCTGAAATTCTGACCGCGCGGCTTAGGGATTTTTTCAAAAAAAAGTTGTTCAGACGTCGACGGCTAATTCTGTTTCTGATGATAAAAACCCACCTGCTTCCACCGAAAAACCTTTCAGGGGATCGTTTGCAACAGTTTGGCACCATTTTTGAGTGAATTCCAGAATGTCAGATTTTTGCTGAAATTCTGACCGCGCGGCTTAGGGATTTTTTCAAAAAAAAGTTGTTCAGACGTCGACGGCTAATTCTGTTTCTGATGATAAAAACCCACCTGTTTCCTCCAAAAAACCTTTCAGAGGATCGTTTGCAACAGTTTGGCACCATTTTTGAGTAAATTCCAAAACGCCAGATTTTTGCTTAAATTGTGACCGCGCGGTTTAGGGATTTTTTCAAAAAAAGGTGTTCAGACGTCGAGGGCTAATTCTGTTTCCGACGATAAAAACCCATCTGTTTCCGCCAAAAAACCTTTCAGGGGATCGTTTGCAACAGTTTGGCACCATTTTTGAGTGAATTCCAGAATGTCAGATTTTTGCTGAAATTCTGACCGCGCGGCTTAGGAATTTTTTTTAAAAAAAGTTGTTCAGACGTCGAAGGCTAATTCTGTTTCTGATGATAAAAACCCACCTGTTTCCGCTGAAAAACCTTTCAGGGGATCGTTTGCAACAGTTTGGCACCATTTTTGAGTGAATTCCAAAACGCCAGATTTCTGCTGAAATTGTGACCGCACGGCTTAGGGATTTTTTCAAAAAAAGTGTTTCAGACATTGATGGCTAATTCTGTTTCTGATGATAAAAACCCACCTGCTTCCACCGAAAAACCTTTCAGGGGATCATTTGCAACAGTTTGGCACCATGTTTGAGTGAATTCCAGAATGTCAGATTTTTGCTGAAATTCTGACCGCGCGGCTTAGGGATTTTTTCAAAAAAAAGTTGTTCAGACGTCGAGGGCTAATTCTGTTTCTGATGATAAAAACCCACCTGTTTCCGCCAAAAAACCTTTCAGGGGATCGTTTGCAACAGTTTGTCACCATTTTTGAGTGAATTCCAAAACGCCAGATTTTTGCTGAAATTGTGACCGCGCGGTTTAGGGATTTTTTCAAAAAAAGGTGTTCAAACGTCGAGGGCTAATTCTGTTTCCGACGATAAAAACCCATCTGCTTCCACCAAAAAACCTTTCAGGGGATCGTTTGCAACAGTTTGGCACCATTTTTGAGTGAATTCCAGAATGTCAGATTTTTGCTGAAATTCTGACCGCGCGGCTTAGGGATTTTTTAAAAAAATGTTGTTCAGACGTCGACGGCTAATTCTCTTTCTGATGTTAAAAACCCATCTCTTTCCACCGAAAAACCTTTCAGGGGATCGTTTGCAACAGTTTGGCACCATTTTTGAGTGAATTCCAAAACGCCAGATTTTTGCTGAAATTGTGACCGCGCGGCTTAGGGATTTTTTCAAAAAAAGTGTTTCAGACATTGATGGCTAATTCTGTTTCTGATGATAAAAGCCCACCTGTTTCCACCGAAAAACGTTTCAGGGGATCGTTTGCAACAGTTTGGCACCAATTTTGAGTGAATTCCAGAATGTCAGATTTTTGCTGAAATTCTGACCGCGCGGCTTAGGGAGTTTTTCAAAAAAAAGTTGTTCAGACGTCGAGGGCTAATTCTGTTTCTGATGATAAAAACCCACCTGTTTCCGCCAAAAAATCTTTCAGGGGATCGTTTGCAACAGTTTGGCACCATGTTTGAGTGAATTCCAGAATGTCAGATTTTTGCTGAAATTCTGACCGCGCGGCTTAGGGATTTTTCCAAAAAAAAATTGTTCAGACATCGAGGGCTAATTCTGTTTCCAATGATAAAAACCCACCTGTTTCCTCCAAAAAACCTTTCAGAGGATCGTTTGCAACAGTTTGGCACCATTTTTGAGTGAATTCCAAAACGCCAGATTTTTGCTGAAATTCTGACCGCGCGGCTTAGGGATTTTTTCAAAAAAAAGTTGTTCAGACGTCGACGGCTAATTCTGTTTCTGATGATAAAAACCCACCTGTTTCCGCCAAAAAACCTTTCAGGGGATCGTTTGCAACAGTTTGGCACCATTTTTGAGTGAATTCCAGAATGTCAGATTTTTGCTGAAATTCTGACCGCGCGGCTTAGGGATTTTTTTTAAAAAAAGTTGTTCAGACGTCGAAGGCTAATTCTGTTTCTGATGATAAAAACCCACCTGTTTCCGCCGAAAAACCTTTCAGGGGATCGTTTGCAACAGTTTGTCACCATTTTTGAGTGAATTCCAAAACGCCAGATTTCTGCTGAAATTGTGACCGCGCGGTTTAGGGATTTTTTCAAAAAAAGGTGTTCAGACGTCGAGGGCTAATTCTGTTTCCGACGATAAAAACCCATCTGTTTCCACCGAAAAACCTTTCAGGGGATCGTTTGCAACAGTTTGGCACCATTTTTGAGTGAATTCCAGAATGTCAGATTTTTGCTGAAATTCTGACCGCGCGGCTTAGGGATTTTTTCAAAAAAAAGTTGTTCAGACGTCGAGGGCTAATTCTGTTTCCGACGATAAAAACCCATCTGTTTCCGCCAAAAAACCTTTCAGGGGATCGTTTGCAACAGTTTGGCACCATTTTTGAGTGAATTCCAAAACGCCAGATTTCTGCTGAAATTGTGACCGCGCGGCTTAGGGATTTTTCCAAAAAAAAATTGTTCAGACATCGAGGGCTAATTCTGTTTCCAATGATAAAAACCCACCTGTTTCCTCCAAAAAACCTTTCAGAGGATCGTTTGCAACAGTTTGGCACCATTTTTGAGTAAATTCCAAAACGCCAGATTTTTGCTGAAATTGTGACCGCGCGGTTTAGGGATTTTTTCAAAAAAAGGTGTTCAGACGTCGAGGGCTAATTCTGTTTCCGACGATAAAAACCCATCTGTTTCCACCGAAAAACCTTTCAGAGGATCGTTTGCAACAGTTTGGCGCCATTTTTGAGTGAATTCCAAAACGCCAGATTTTTGCTGAAATTGTGACCGCGC
Source organism: Podarcis tiliguerta (assembly GCF_965153285.1). Classification (NCBI taxonomy): domain Eukaryota; kingdom Metazoa; phylum Chordata; class Lepidosauria; order Squamata; family Lacertidae; genus Podarcis; species Podarcis tiliguerta. The sequence continues at coordinate 88,371,010 of NC_139539.1, read as the reverse complement.
GGTTTAGGGATTTTTTCAAAAAAAGGTGTTCAAACGTCGAGGGCTAATTCTGTTTCCGACGATAAAAACCCATCTGCTTCCACCAAAAAACCTTTCAGGGGATCGTTTGCAACAGTTTGGCACCATTTTTGAGTGAATTCCAGAATGTCAGATTTTTGCTGAAATTCTGACCGCGCGGCTTAGGGATTTTTTAAAAAAATGTTGTTCAGACGTCGACGGCTAATTCTCTTTCTGATGTTAAAAACCCATCTCTTTCCACCGAAAAACCTTTCAGGGGATCGTTTGCAACAGTTTGGCACCATTTTTGAGTGAATTCCAAAACGCCAGATTTTTGCTGAAATTGTGACCGCGCGGCTTAGGGATTTTTTCAAAAAAAGTGTTTCAGACATTGATGGCTAATTCTGTTTCTGATGATAAAAGCCCACCTGTTTCCACCGAAAAACGTTTCAGGGGATCGTTTGCAACAGTTTGGCACCAATTTTGAGTGAATTCCAGAATGTCAGATTTTTGCTGAAATTCTGACCGCGCGGCTTAGGGAGTTTTTCAAAAAAAAGTTGTTCAGACGTCGAGGGCTAATTCTGTTTCTGATGATAAAAACCCACCTGTTTCCGCCAAAAAATCTTTCAGGGGATCGTTTGCAACAGTTTGGCACCATGTTTGAGTGAATTCCAGAATGTCAGATTTTTGCTGAAATTCTGACCGCGCGGCTTAGGGATTTTTCCAAAAAAAAATTGTTCAGACATCGAGGGCTAATTCTGTTTCCAATGATAAAAACCCACCTGTTTCCTCCAAAAAACCTTTCAGAGGATCGTTTGCAACAGTTTGGCACCATTTTTGAGTGAATTCCAAAACGCCAGATTTTTGCTGAAATTCTGACCGCGCGGCTTAGGGATTTTTTCAAAAAAAAGTTGTTCAGACGTCGACGGCTAATTCTGTTTCTGATGATAAAAACCCACCTGTTTCCGCCAAAAAACCTTTCAGGGGATCGTTTGCAACAGTTTGGCACCATTTTTGAGTGAATTCCAGAATGTCAGATTTTTGCTGAAATTCTGACCGCGCGGCTTAGGGATTTTTTTTAAAAAAAGTTGTTCAGACGTCGAAGGCTAATTCTGTTTCTGATGATAAAAACCCACCTGTTTCCGCCGAAAAACCTTTCAGGGGATCGTTTGCAACAGTTTGTCACCATTTTTGAGTGAATTCCAAAACGCCAGATTTCTGCTGAAATTGTGACCGCGCGGTTTAGGGATTTTTTCAAAAAAATGTGTTCAGACGTCGAGGGCTAATTCTGTTTCCGACGATAAAAACCCATCTGTTTCCACCGAAAAACCTTTCAGGGGATCGTTTGCAACAGTTTGGCACCATTTTTGAGTGAATTCCAGAATGTCAGATTTTTGCTGAAATTCTGACCGCGCGGCTTAGGGATTTTTTCAAAAAAAAGTTGTTCAGACGTCGAGGGCTAATTCTGTTTCCGACGATAAAAACCCATCTGTTTCCGCCAAAAAACCTTTCAGGGGATCGTTTGCAACAGTTTGGCACCATTTTTGAGTGAATTCCAAAACGCCAGATTTCTGCTGAAATTGTGACCGCGCGGCTTAGGGATTTTTCCAAAAAAAAATTGTTCAGACATCGAGGGCTAATTCTGTTTCCAATGATAAAAACCCACCTGTTTCCTCCAAAAAACCTTTCAGAGGATCGTTTGCAACAGTTTGGCACCATTTTTGAGTAAATTCCAAAACGCCAGATTTTTGCTGAAATTGTGACCGCGCGGTTTAGGGATTTTTTCAAAAAAAGGTGTTCAGACGTCGAGGGCTAATTCTGTTTCCGACGATAAAAACCCATCTGTTTCCACCGAAAAACCTTTCAGAGGATCGTTTGCAACAGTTTGGCGCCATTTTTGAGTGAATTCCAGAATGTCAGATTTTTGCTGAAATTCTGACCGCGCGGCTTAGGGATTTTTTCAAAAAAGGTTGTTCAGACGTCGACGGCTAATTCTGTTTCTGATGATAAAAACCCACCTGTTTCCGCCGAAAAACCTTTCAGGGGATCGTTTGCAACAGTTTGGCACCATTTTTGAGTGAATTCCAAAACGCCAGATTTCTGCTGAAATTGTGACCGCGCGGCTTAGGGATTTTTTCAAAAAAAAGTTGTTCAGACATCGAGGGCTAATTCTGTTTCCAATGATAAAAACCCATCTCTTTCCACCGAAAAACCTTTCAGGGGATCGTTTGCAACAGTTTGGCACCATTTTTGAGTGAATTCCAAAACGCCAGATTTTTGCTGAAATTGTGACCGCGCGGCTTAGGGATTTTTTCAAAAAAAGTGTTTCAGACATTGATGGCTAATTCTGTTTCTGATGATAAAAGCCCACCTGTTTCCACCGAAAAACCTTTCCGGGGATCGTTTGCAACAGTTTGGCACCATTTTTGAGTGAATTCCAGAATGTCAGATTTTTGCTGAAATTCTGACCGCGCGGCTTAGGGAGTTTTTCAAAAAAAAGTTGTTCAGACTTCGAGGGCTAATTCTGTTTCTGATGATAAAAACCCACCTGTTTCCGCCAAAAAATCTTTCAGGGGATCGTTTGCAACAGTTTGGCACCATGTTTGAGTGAATTCCAGAATGTCAGATTTTTGCTGAAATTCTGACCGCGCGGCTTAGGGATTTTTCCAAAAAAAAATTGTTCAGACATCGAGGGCTAATTCTGTTTCCAATGATAAAAACCCACCTGTTTCCTCCAAAAAACCTTTCAGAGGATCGTTTGCAACAGTTTGGCACCATTTTTGAGTGAATTCCAAAACGCCAGATTTTTGCTGAAATTCTGACCGCGCGGCTTAGGGATTTTTTCAAAAAAAAGTTGTTCAGACGTCGACGGCTAATTCTGTTTCTGATGATAAAAACCCACCTGTTTCCGCCAAAAAACCTTTCAGGGGATCGTTTGCAACAGTTTGGCACCATTTTTGAGTGAATTCCAGAATGTCAGATTTTTGCTGAAATTCTGACCGCGCGGCTTAGGGATTTTTTTTAAAAAAAGTTGTTCAGACGTCGAAGGCTAATTCTGTTTCTGATGATAAAAACCCACCTGTTTCCGCCGAAAAACCTTTCAGGGGATCGTTTGCAACAGTTTGTCACCATTTTTGAGTGAATTCCAAAACGCCAGATTTCTGCTGAAATTGTGACCGCGCGGTTTAGGGATTTTTTCAAAAAAAGGTGTTCAGACGTCGAGGGCTAATTCTGTTTCCGACGATAAAAACCCATCTGTTTCCACCGAAAAACCTTTCAGGGGATCGTTTGCAACAGTTTGGCACCATTTTTGAGTGAATTCCAGAATGTCAGATTTTTGCTGAAATTCTGACCGCGCGGCTTAGGGAGTTTTTTTAAAAAAAGTTGTTCAGACGTCGAAGGCTAATTCTGTTTCTGATGATAAAAACCCACCTGTTTCCGCCAAAAAACCTTTCAGGGGATCGTTTGCAACAGTTTGGCACCATTTTTGAGTGAATTCCAAAACGCCAGATTTCTGCTGAAATTGTGACCGCGCGACTTAGGGATTTTTCCAAAAAAAAATTGTTCAGACATCGAGGGCTAATTCTGTTTCCAATGATAAAAACCCACCTGTTTCCTCCAAAAAACCTTTCAGAGGATCGTTTGCAACAGTTTGGCACCATTTTTGAGTAAATTCCAAAACGCCAGATTTTTGCTGAAATTGTGACCGCGCGGCTTAGGGATTTTTTTAAAAAAAGTTGTTCAGGCGTCGACGGCTAATTCTGTTTCTGATGATAAAAACCCACCTGTTTCCACCGAAAAACCTTTCAGGGGATCGTTTGCAACAGTTTGGCACCATTTTTGAGTGAATTCCAGAATGTCAGATTTCTGCTGAAATTGTGACCGCGCGGCTTAGGGATTTTTTCAAAAAAAAGTTGTTCAGACATCGAGGGCTAATTCTGTTTCCAATGATAAAAACCCATCTCTTTCCACCGAAAAACCTTTCAGGGGATCGTTTGCAACAGTTTGGCACCATTTTTGAGTGAATTCCAAAACGCCAGATTTTTGCTGAAATTGTGACCGCGCGGCTTAGGGATTTTTTCAAAAAAAGTGTTTCAGACATTGATGGCTAATTCTGTTTCTGATGATAAAAGCCCACCTGTTTCCACCGAAAAACCTTTCAGGGGATCGTTTGCAACAGTTTGGCACCATTTTTGAGTGAATTCCAGAATGTCAGATTTTTGCTGAAATTCTGACCGCGCGGCTTAGGGAGTTTTTCAAAAAAAAGTTGTTCAGACGTCGAGGGATAATTCTGTTTCTGATGATAAAAACCCACCTGTTTCCGCCAAAAAATCTTTCAGGGGATCGTTTGCAACAGTTTGGCACCATGTTTGAGTGAATTCCAGAATGTCAGATTTTTGCTGAAATTCTGACCGCGCGGCTTAGGGATTTTTCCAAAAAAAAATTGTTCAGACATCGAGGGCTAATTCTGTTTCCAATGATAAAAACCCACCTGTTTCCTCCAAAAAACCTTTCAGAGGATCGTTTGCAACAGTTTGGCACCATTTTTGAGTGAATTCCAAAACGCCAGATTTTTGCTGAAATTCTGACCGCGCGGCCGTTTGCAACAGTTTGGCACCATTTTTGAGTGAATTCCAAAACGCCAGATTTTTGCTGAAATTCTGACCGCGCGGCTTAGGGATTTTTTCAAAAAAAAGTTGTTCAGACGTCGACGGCTAATTCTGTTTCTGATGATAAAAACCCACCTGTTTCCGCCAAAAAACCTTTCAGGGGATCGTTTGCAACAGTTTGGCACCATTTTTGAGTGAATTCCAGAATGTCAGATTTTTGCTGAAATTCTGACCGCGCGGCTTAGGGATTTTTTTAAAAAAAAGTTGTTCAGACGTCGAAGGCTAAGTCTGTTTCTGATGATAAAAACCCACCTGTTTCCGCCGAAAAACCTTTCAGGGGATCGTTTGCAACAGTTTGTCACCATTTTTGAGTGAATTCCAAAACGCCAGATTTCTGCTGAAATTGTGACCGCGCGGTTTAGGGATTTTTTCAAAAAAAGGTGTTCAGACGTCGAGGGCTAATTCTGTTTCCGACGATAAAAACCCATCTGTTTCCACCGAAAAACCTTTCAGGGGATCGTTTGCAACAGTTTGGCACCATTTTTGGGTGAATTCCAGAATGTCAGATTTTTGCTGAAATTCTGACCGCGCGGCTTAGGGAGTTTTTTTAAAAAAAGTTGTTCAGACGTCGACGGCTAATTCTGTTTCCAATGATAAAAACCCACCTGTTTCCTCCAAAAAACCTTTCAGAGGATCGTTTGCAACAGTTTGGCACCATTTTTGAGTAAATTCCAAAACGCCAGATTTTTGCTGAAATTGTGACCGCGCGGCTTAGGGATTTTTTTAAAAAAAGTTGTTCAGGCGTCGACGGCTAATTCTGTTTCTGATGATAAAAACCCACCTGTTTCCACCGAAAAACCTTTCAGGGGATCGTTTGCAACAGTTTGGCACCATTTTTGAGTGAATTCCAGAATGTCAGATTTCTGCTGAAATTCTGACCGCGCGGCTTAGGGATTTTTTCAAAAAAAAGTTGTTCAGACGTCGACGGCTAATTCTGTTTCTGATGATAAAAACCCACCTGTTTCCGCCAAAAAACCTTTCAGGGGATCGTTTGCAACAGTTTGGCACCATTTTTGAGTGAATTCCAGAATGTCAGATTTTTGCTGAAATTCTCACCGCGCGGCTTAGGGATTTTTTTTTTAAAAAGTTGTTCAGACGTCGAAGGCTAATTCGGTTTCTGATGATAAAAACCCACCTGTTTCCGCCGATAAACCTTTCAGGGGATCGTTTGCAACAGTTTGGCACCATTTTTGAGTGAATTCCAAAACACCAGATTTCTGCTGAAATTGTGACCGCGCGGTTTAGGGATTTTTTCAAAAAAAGATGTTCAGACGTCGAGGGCTAATTCTGTTTCCGACGATAAAAACCCATCTGTTTCCACCGAAAAACCTTTCAGGGGATCGTTTGCAACAGTTTGGCACCATTTTTGAGTGAATTCCAGAATGTCAGATTTTTGCTGAAATTCTGACCGCGCGGCTTAGGGAGTTTTTTTTAAAAAAGTTGTTCAGACGTCGAAGGCTAATTCTGTTTCTGATGATAAAAACCCACCTGTTTCCGCCAAAAAACCTTTCAGGGGATCGTTTGCAACAGTTTGGCACCATTTTTGAGTGAATTCCAAAACGCCAGATTTCTGCTGAAATTGTGACCGCGTGGCTTAGGGATATTTCCAAAAAAAAATTGTTCAGACATCGAGGGCTAATTCTGTTTCCAATGATAAAAACCCACCTGTTTCCTCCAAAAAACCTTTCAGAGGATCGTTTGCAACAGTTTGGCACCATTTTTGAGTGAATTCCAAAACGCCAGATTTTTGCTGAAATTCTGACCGCGCGGCTTAGGGATTTTTTCAAAAAAAGATGTTCAGACGTCGACGGCTAATTCTGTTTCTGATGATAAAAACCCACCTGTTTCCGCCAAAAAACCTTTCAGGGGATCGTTTGCAACAGTTTGGCACCATTTTTGAGGGAATTCCAGAATGTCAGATTTTTGCTGAAATTCTGACCGCGAGGCTTAGGGATTTTTTAAAAAGAAAGTTGTTCAGACATCGAGGGCTAATTCTGTTTCCAATGATAAAAACCCACCTGTTTCCTCCAAAAAACCTTTCAGAGGATCGTTTGCAACAGTTTGGCACCATTTTTGAGTGAATTCCAAAACGCCAGATTTTTGCTGAAATTGTGACCGCGCGGCTTAGGGATTTTTTCAAAAAAAGTGTTTCAGACATTGATGGCTAATTCTGTTTCTGATGATAAAAACCCACCTGTTTCCACCGAAAAACCTTTCAGGGGATCGTTTGCAACAGTTTGGCACCATTTTTGAGTGAATTCCAGAATGTCAGATTTTTGCTGAAATTCTGACCGCGCGGCTTAGGGATTTTTTCAAAAAAAAGTTGTTCAGACGTCGAGGGCTAATTCTGTTTCTGATGATAAAAACCCACCTGTTTCCGCCAAAAAATCTTTCAGGGGATCGTTTGCAACAGTTTGTCACCATTTTTGAGTGAATTCCAAAACGCCAGATTTTTGCTGAAATTGTGACCGCGCGGTTTAGGGATTTTTTCAAAAAAAGGTGTTCAGACGTCGAGGGCTAATTCTGTTTCCGACGATAAAAACCCATCTGTTTCCACCGAAAAACCTTTCAGGGGATCGTTTGCAACAGTTTGGCACCATTTTTGAGTGAATTCCAGAATGTCAGATTTTTGCTGAAATTCTGACCGCGCGGCTTAGGGATTTTTTTTAAAAAAAGGTGTTCAGACGTCGAAGGCTAATTCTGTTTCTGATGATAAAAACCCACCCGTTTCCGCCTAAAAACCTTTCAGGGGATCGTTTGCAACAGTTTGGCACCATTTTTGAGTGAATTCCAAAACGCCAGATTTCTGCTGAAATTGTGACCGCGCGGCTTAGGGATTTTTCCAAAAAAAAATTGTTCAGACATCGAGGGCTAATTCTGTTTCCAATGATAAAAACCCACCTGTTTCCTCCAAAAAACCTTTCAGAGGATTGTTTGCAACAGTTTGGCACCATTTTTGAGTGAATTCCAAAACGCCAGATTTTTGCTGAAATTGTGACCGCGCGGCTTAGGGATTTTTTTAAAAAAAGTTGTTCAGACGTCGACGGCTAATTCTGTTTCTGATGATAAAAACCCACCTGTTTCCGCCAAAAAACCTTTCAGGGGATCGTTTGCAACAGTTTGGCACCATTTTTGAGGGAATTCCAGAATGTCAGATTTTTGCTGAAATTCTGACCGCGCGGCTTAGGGATTTTTTCAAAAAAAAGTTGTTCAGACGTCGACGGCTAATTCTGTTTCTGATGATAAAAACCCACCTGTTTCCGCCGAAAAACCTCTCAGGGGATCGTTTGCAACAGTTTGGCACCATTTTTGAGTGAATTCCAAAACGCCAGATTTCTGCTGAAATTGTGACCGCGCGGCTTAGGGATTTTTTCAAAAAAAAGTTGTTCAGACATCGAGGGCTAATTCTGTTTCCAATGATAAAAACCCATCTCTTTCCACCGAAAAACCTTTCAGGGGATCGTTTGCAACAGTTTGTCACCATTTTTGAGTGAATTCCAAAACGCCAGATTTTTGCTGAAATTGTGACCGCGCGGTTTAGGGATTTTTTCAAAAAAAGGTGTTCAGACATCGAGGGCTAATTCTGTTTCCGACGATAAAAACCCATCTGTTTCCACCGAAAAACCTTTCAGGGGATCGTTTGCAACAGTTTGGCACCATTTTTGAGAGAATTCCAGAATGTCAGATTTTTGCTGAAATTCTGACCGCGCGGCTTAGGGAGTTTTTTTAAAAAAAGTTGTTCAGACGTCGAAGGCTAATTCTGTTTCTGATGATAAAAACCCACCTGTTTCCGCCAAAAAACCTTTCAGGGGATCGTTTGCAACAGTTTGTCACCATTTTTGAGTGAATTCCAAAACGCCAGATTTTTGCTGAAATTCTGACTGCGCGGCTTAGGGATTTTTTAAAAAGAACGTTGTTCAGACGTCGAAGGCTAATTCTGTTTCTGATGATAAAAACCCACCTGTTTCCGCCGAAAAACCTTTCAGGGGATCGTTTGCAACAGTTTGGCACCATTTTTGAGTGAATTCCAAAACGCCAGATTCCTGCTGAAATTGTGACCGCGCGGCTTAGGGATTTTTTCAAAAAAAAGTTGTTCAGACATCGAGGGCTAATTCTGTTTCCAATGATAAAAACCCATCTCTTTCCACCGAAAAACCTTTCAGGGGATCGTTTGCAACAGTTTGGCACCATTTTTGAGTGAATTCCAGAATGTCAGATTTTTGCTGAAATTCTGACCGCGCGGCTTAGGGCGTTTTTCAAATAAAAGTTGTTCAGACGGCGAGGGCTAATTCTGTTTCTGATGATAAAAACCCACCTGTTTCCGCCAAAAAATCTTTCAGGGGATCGTTTGCAACAGTTTGTCACCATTTTTGAGTGAATTCCAAAACGCCAGATTTTTGCTGAAATTGTGACCGCGCGGTTTAGGGATTTTTTCAAAAAAAGGTGTTCAGACGTCGAGGGCTAATTCTGTTTCCGACGATAAAAACCCATCTGTTTCCACCGAAAAACCTTTCAGGGGATCGTTTGCAACAGTTTGGCACCATTTTTGAGTGAATTCCAGAATGTCAGATTTTTGCTGAAATTCTGACCGCGCGGCTTAGGGAGTTTTTTTAAAAAAAGTTGTTCGGACGTCGAAGGCTAATTCTGTTTCTGATGATAAAAACCCACCTGTTTCCGCCAAAAAACCTTTCAGGGGATCGTTTGCAACAGTTTGTCACCATTTTTGAGTGAATTCCAAAACGCCAGATTTTTGCTGAAATTGTGACCGCGCGGATTAGGGATTTTTTCAAAAAAAGGTGTTCAGCAACAGTTTGGCACCATTTTTGAGTGAATTCCAGAATGTCAGATTTTTGCTGAAATTCTGACCGCGCGGCTTAGGGATTTTTTAAAAAAAAGTTGTTCAGACGTCGACGGCTAATTCTGTTTCTGATGATAAAAACCCACCTGTTTCCACCGAAAAACCTTTCAGGGGATCGTTTGCAGCAGTTTGGCACCATTTTTGAGTGAATTCCAGAATGTCAGATTTTTGCTGAAATTCTGACCGCGCGTCTTAGGGATTTTTTCAAAAAAAAGTTGTTCAGACGTCGACGGCTAATTCTGTTTCTGATGATAAAAACCCACCTGTTTCCGCCAAAAAACCTTTCAGGGGATCGTTTGCAACAGTTTGGCACCATTTTTGAGTGAATTCCAGAATGTCAGATTTTTGCTGAAATTCTGACCGCGCGGCTTAGGGATTTTTTTAAAAAAAAGTTGTTCAGACGTCGAAGGCTAATTCTGTTTCTGATGATAAAAACCCACCTGTTTCCGCCGAAAAACCTTTCAGGGGATCGTTTGCAACAGTTTGGCACCATTTTTGAGTGAATTCCAAAACGCCAGATTTCTGCTGAAATTGTGACCGCGCGGTTTAGGGATTTTTTCAAAAAAAGGTGTTTAGACGTCGAGGGCTAATTCTGTTTCCGACGATAAAAACCCACCTGTTTCCACCGAAAAACCTTTCAGGGGATCGTTTGCAACAGTTTGGCACCATTTTTGAGTGAATTCCAGAATGTCAGATTTTTGCTGAAATTCTGACCGCGCGGCTTAGGGAGTTTTTTTTAAAAAAGTTGTTCAGACGTCGAAGGCTAATTCTGTTTCTGATGATAAAAACCCACCTCTTTCCGCCAAAAAACCTTTCAGGGGATCGTTTGCAACAGTTTGGCACCATTTTTGAGTGAATTCCAAAACGCCAGATTTCTGCTGAAATTGTGACCGCGCGGCTTAGGGATTTTTCCAAAAAAAAATTGTTCAGACATCGAGGGCTAATTCTGTTTCCAATGATAAAAACCCACCTGTTTCCTCCAAAAAACCTTTCAGGGGATCGTTTGCAACAGTTTGGCACCATTTTTGAGTGAATTCCAGAATGTCAGATTTTTGCTGAAATTCTGACCGCGCGGCTTAGGGATTTTTTTAAAAAAAAGTTGTTCAGACGTCGAAGGCTAATTCTGTTTCTGATGATAAAAACCCACCTGTTTCCGCCGAAAAACCTTTCAGGGGATCGTTTGCAACAGTTTGTCACCATTTTTGAGTGAATTCCAAAACGCCAGATTTTTGCTGAAATTGTGACCGCGCGGATTAGGGATTTTTTCAAAAAAAGGTGTTCAGACGTCGAGGGCTAATTCTGTTTCCGACGATAAAAACCCATCTGTTTCCACCGAAAAACCTTTCAGGGGATCGTTTGCAACAGTTTGGCACCATTTTTGAGTGAATTCCAGAATGTCAGATTTTTGCTGAAATTCTGACCGCGCGGCTTAGGGAGTTTTTTTAAAAAAAGTTGTTCAGACGTCGAAGGCTAATTCTGTTTCTGATGATAAAAACCCACCTGTTTCCGCCAAAAAACCTTTCAGGGGATCGTTTGCAACAGTTTGGCACCATTTTTGAGTGAATTCCAAAACGCCAGATTTCTGCTGAAATTGTGACCGCGCGGCTTAGGGATTTTTCCAAAAAAAAATTGTTCAGACATCGAGGGCTAATTCTGTTTCCAATGATAAAACCCCACCTGTTTCCTCCAAAAAACCTTTCAGAGGATCGTTTGCAACAGTTTGGCACCATTTTTGAGTGAATTCCAAAACGCCAGATTTTTGCTGAAATTGTGACCGCGCGGCTTAGGGATTTTTTTAAAAAAAGTTGTTCAGACGTCGACGGCTAATTCTGTTTCTGATGATAAAAACCCACCTGTTTCCACCGAAAAACCTTTCAGGGGATCGTTTGCAACAGTTTGGCACCATTTCTGAGTGAATTCCAGAATGTCAGATTTTTGCTGAAATTCTGACCGCGCGTCTTAGGGATTTTTTCAAAAAAAAGTTGTTCAGACGTCGACGGCTAATTCTGTTTCTGATGATAAAAACCCACCTGTTTCCGCCAAAAAACCTTTCAGGGGATCGTTTGCAACAGTTTGGCACCATTTTTGAGTGAATTCCAGAATGTCAGATTTTTGCTGAAATTCTGACCGCGCGGCTTAGGGATTTTTCTAAAAAAAAGTTGTTCAGACGTCGAAGGCTAATTCTGTTTCTGATGATAAAAACCCACCTGTTTCCGCCGAAAAACCTTTCAGGGGATCGTTTGCAACAGTTTGGCACCATTTTTGAGTGAATTCCAAAACGCCAGATTTCTGCTGAAATTGTGACCGCGCGGTTTAGGGATTTTTTCAAAAAAAGGTGTTCAGACGTCGAGGGCTAATTCTGTTTCCGACGATAAAAACCCACCTGTTTCCACCGAAAAACCTTTCAGGGGATCGTTTGCAACAGTTTGGCACCATTTTTGAGTGAATTCCAGAATGTCAGATTTTTGCTGAAATTCTGACCGCGCGGCTTAGGGAGTTTTTTTTTAAAAAGTTGTTCAGACGTCGAAGGCTAATTCTGTTTCTGATGATAAAAACCCACCTCTTTCCGCCAAAAAACCTTTCAGGGGATCGTTTGCAACAGTTTGGCACCATTTTTGAGTGAATTCCAAAACGCCAGATTTCTGCTGAAATTGTGACCGCGCGGCTTAGGGATTTTTCCAAAAAAAAATTGTTCAGACATCGAGGGCTAATTCTGTTTCCAATGATAAAAACCCACCTGTTTCCTCCAAAAAACCTTTCAGCGGATCGTTTGCAACAGTTTGACACCATTTTTGAGTGAATTCCAGAATGTCAGATTTTTGCTGAAATTGTGACCGCGCGGCTTAGGGATTTTTTTTAAAAAAGTTGTTCAGACGTCGACGGCTAATTCTGTTTCTGATGATAAAAACCCACCTGTTTCCACCGAAAAACCTTTCAGGGGATCGTTTGCAACAGTTTGGCACCATTTTTGAGTGAATTCCAGAATGTCAGATTTTTGCTGAAATTCTGACCGCGCGTCTTAGGGATTTTTTCAAAAAAAAGTTGTTCAGACGTCGACGGCTAATTCTGTTTCTGATGATAAAAACCCACCTGTTTCCACCGAAAAACCTTTCAGGGGATCGTTTGCAACAGTTTGGCACCATTTTTGAGTGAATTCCAGAATGTCAGATTTTTGCTGAAATTCTGACCGCGCGTCTTAGGGATTTTTTCAAAAAAAAGTTGTTCAGACGTCGACGGCTAATTCTGTTTCTGATGATAAAAACCCACCTGTTTCCGCCAAAAAACCTTTCAGGGGATCGTTTGCAACAGTTTGGCACCATTTTTGAGTGAATTCCAGAATGTCAGATTTTTGCTGAAATTCTGACCGCGCGGCTTAGGGATTTTTTTAAAAAAAAGTTGTTCAGACGTCGAAGGCTAATTCTGTTTCTGATGATAAAAACCCACCTGTTTCCGCCGAAAAACCTTTCAGGGGATCGTTTGCAACAGTTTGGCACCATTTTTGAGTGAATTCCAAAACGCCAGATTTCTGCTGAAATTGTGACCGCGCGGTTTAGGGATTTTTTCAAAAAAAGGTGTTCAGACGTCGAGGGCTAATTCTGTTTCCGACGATAAAAACCCACCTGTTTCCACCGAAAAACCTTTCAGGGGATCGTTTGCAACAGTTTGGCACCATTTTTGAGTGAATTCCAGAATGTCAGATTTTTGCTGAAATTCTGACCGCGCGGCTTAGGGAGTTTTTTTTAAAAAAGTTGTTGAGACGTCGAAGGCTAATTCTGTTTCTGATGATAAAAACCCACCTCTTTCCGCCAAAAAACCTTTCAGGGGATCGTTTGCAACAGTTTGGCACCATTTTTGAGTGAATTCCAAAACGCCAGATTTCTGCTGAAATTGTGACCGCGCGGCTTAGGGATTTTTCCAAAAAAAAATTGTTCAGACATCGAGGGCTAATTCTGTTTCCAATGATAAAAACCCACCTGTTTCCTCCAAAAAACCTTTCAGCGGATCGTTTGCAACAGTTTGACACCATTTTTGAGTGAATTCCAGAATGTCAGATTTTTGCTGAAATTCTGACCGCGCGGCTTAGGGATTTTTTCAAAAAAAAGTTGTTCAGACGTCGACGGCTAATTCTGTTTCTGATGATAAAAACCCACCTGTTTCCGCCAAAAAACCTTTCAGGGGATCGTTTGCAACAGTTTGGCACCATTTTTGAGTGAATTCCAGAATGTCAGATTTTTGCTGAAATTCTGACCGCGCGGCTTAGGGTTTTTTTTAAAAAAAAGTTGTTTAGATGTCGAAGGCTAATTCTGTTTCTGATGATAAAAACCCACCTGTTTCCGCAAAAAAACCTTTCAGGGAATCGTTTGCAACAGTTTGGCACCATTTTTGAGTGAATTCCAAAACGCCAGATTTCTGCTGAAATTGTGACCGCGCGGTTTAGGGATTTTTTCAAAAAAAGGTGTTCAGACATCGAGGGCTAATTCTGTTTCCGACGATAAAAACCCATCTGTTTCCACCGAAAAACCTTTCAGGGGATCGTTTGCAACAGTTTGGCACCATTTTTGAGTGAATTCCAGAATGTCAGATTTTTGCTGAAATTCTCACCGCGCGGCTTAGGGAGTTTTTTTAAAAAAAGTTGTTCAGACGTCGAAGGCTAATTCTGTTTCTGATGATAAAAACCCACCTGTTTCCGCCAAAAAACCTTTCAGGGGATCGTTTGCAACAGTTTGGCACCATTTTTGAGTGAATTCCAAAACGCCAGATTTCTGCTGAAATTGTGACCGCGCGGTTTAGGGATTTTTTCAAAAAAAGGTGTTCAGACGTCGAGGGCTAATTCTGTTTCCGACGATAAAAACCCATCTGTTTCCACCGAAAAACCTTTCAGGGGATCGTTTGCAACAGTTTGGCACCATTTTTGAGTGAATTCCAGAATGTCAGATTTTTGCTGAAATTCTGACCGCGCGGCTTAGGGAGTTTTTTTTTAAAAAGTTGTTCAGACGTCGAAGGCTAATTCTGTTTCTGATGATAAAAACCCACCTGTTTCCGCCAAAAAACCTTTCAGGGGATCGTTTGCAACAGTTTGGCACCATTTTTGAGTGAATTCCAAAACGCCAGATTTTTGCTGAAATTGTGACCGCGCGGCTTAGGGATTTTTTAAAAAAAAGTTGTTCAGACGTCGACGGCTAATTCTGTTTCTGATGATAAAAACCTACCTGTTTCCACCGAAAAACCTTTCAGGGGATCGTTTGCAACAGTTTGACACCATTTTTGAGTGAATTCCAGAATGTCAGATTTTTGCTGAAATTCTGACCGCGCGGCTTAGGGATTTTTTAAAAAGAAAGTTGTTCAGACGTCGAAGGCTAATTCTGTTTCTGATGATAAAAACCCACCTGTTTCCGCCGAAAAACCTTTCAGGGGATCGTTTGCAACAGTTTGGCACCATTTTTGAGTGAATTCCAGAATGTCAGATTTTTGCTGAAATTCTGACCGCGCGGCTTAGGGATTTTTTAAAAAGAAAGTTGTTCAGACGTCGAAGGCTAATTCTGTTTCTGATGATAAAAACCCACCTGTTTCCGCCAAAAAACCTTTCAGGGGATCGTTTGCAACAGTTTGGCACCATTTTTGAGTGAATTCCAAAACGCCAGATTTTTGCTGAAATTGTGACCGCGCGGCTTAGGGATTTTTTCAAAAAAAAGTTGTTCAGACATCGAGGGCTAATTCTGTTTCCAATGATAAAAACCCACCTGTTTCCGCCGAAAAACCTTTCAGGGGATCGTTTGCAACAGTTTGGCACCATTTTTGAGTGAATTCCAAAACGCCAGATTTCTGCTGAAATTGTGACCGCGCGGCTTAGGGATTTTTTCAAAAAAAAGTTGTTCAGACATCGAGGGCTAATTCTGTTTCCAATGATAAAAACCCATCTGTTTCCACCGAAAAACCTTTCAGGGGATCGTTTGCAACAGTTTGGCACCATTTTTGAGTGAATTCCAAAACGCCAGATTTTTGCTGAAATTCTGACCGCGCGGCTTAGGGATTTTTTCAAAAAAAGTGTTTCAGACATTGATGGCTAATTCTGTTTCTGATGATAAAAACCCACCTGTTTCCACCGAAAAACCTTTCAGGGGATCGTTTGCAACAGTTTGGCACCATGTTTGAGTGAATTCCAGAATGTCAGATTTTTGCTGAAATTCTGACCGCGCGGCTTAGGGATTTTTTCAAAAAAAAGTTGTTCAGACGTCGAGGGCTAATTCTCTTTGTGATGTTAAAAACCCATCTCTTTCCACCGAAAAACCTTTCAGGGGATCGTTTGCAACAGTTTGGCACCATTTTTGAGTGAATTCCAAAACGCCAGATTTTTGCTGAAATTGTGACCGCGCGGCTTAGGGATTTTTTTTTAAAAAAGTTGTTCAGACGTGGACGGCTAATTCTGTTTCTGATGATAAAAACCCACCTGTTTCCACCGAAAAACCTTTCAGGGGATCGTTTGCAACAGTTTGGCACCATTTTTGAGTGAATTCCAGAATGTCAGATTTTTGCTGAAATTCTGACCGCGCGGCTTAGGGATTTTTTCAAAAAAAAGTTGTTCAGACGTCGACGGCTAATTCTGTTTCTGATGATAAAAACCCACCTGTTTCCGCCAAAAAACCTTTCAGGGGATCGTTTGCAAGAGTTTGGCACCATTTTTGAGTGAATTCCTGAATGTCAGATTTTTGCTGAAATTCTGACCGCGCGGCTTAGGGATTTTTTAAAAAGAAAGTTGTTCAGACGTCGAAGGCTAATTCTGTTTCTGATGATAAAAACCCACTTGTTTCCGCCGAAAAACCTTTCAGGGGATCGTTTGCAACAGTTTGGCACCATTTTTGAGTGAATTCCAGAATGTCACATTTTTGCTGAAATTGTGACCGCGCGGCTTAGGGAGTTTTTCAAAAAAAGTGTTTCAGACATTGATGGCTAATTCTGTTTCTGATGATAAAAGCCCACCTGTTTCCACCGAAAAACCTTTCAGGGGATCGTTTGCAACAGTTTGGCACCATTTTTGAGTGAATTCCAGAATGTCAGATTTTTGCTGAAATTCTGACCGCGCGGCTTAGGGAGTTTTTCAAAAAAAAGTTGTTCAGACGTCGACGGCTAATTCTGTTTCTGATGATAAAAACCCACCTGTTTCCGCCAAAAAATCTTTCAGGGGATCGTTTGCAACAGTTTGTCACCATTTTTGAGTGAATTCCAAAACGCCAGATTTTTGCTGAAATTGTGACCGCGCGGTTTAGGGATTTTTTCAAAAAAAGGTGTTCAGACGTCGAGGGCTAATTCTGTTTCCGACGATAAAAACCCATCTGTTTCCACCGAAAAACCTTTCAGGGGATCGTTTGCAACAGTTTGGCACCATTTTTGAGTGAATTCCAGAATGTCAGATTTTTGCTGAAATTCTGACCGCGCGGTTTAGGGAGTTTTTTTAAAAAAAGTTGTTCAGACGTCGAAGGCTAATTCTGTTTCTGATGATAAAAACCCACCTGTTTCCGCCAAAAAACCTTTCAGGGGATCGTTTGCAACAGTTTGTCACCATTTTTGAGTGAATTCCAAAACGCCAGATTTTTGCTGAAATTGTGACCGCGTGGTTTAGGGATTTTTTCAAAAAAAAGGTGTTCAGACGTCGAGGGCTAATTCTGTTTCCGACGATAAAAACCCATCTGTTTCCACCGAAAAACCTTTCAGGGGATCGTTTGCAACAGTTTGGCACCATTTTTGAGTGAATTCCAGAATGTCAGATTTTTGCTGAAATTCTGACCGCGCGGCTTAGGGATTTTTTTAAAAAAAAGTTGTTCAGACGTCGAAGGCTAATTCTGTTTCCGATGATAAAAACCCACCTGTTTCCGCCGAAAAACCTTTCAGGGGATCGTTTGCAACAGTTTGGCACCATTTTTGAGTGAATTCCAAAACGCCAGATTTTTGCTGAAATTGTGACCGCGCGGCTTAGGGATTTTTTTAAAAAAAGTTGTTCAGACTTGGACGGCTAATTCTGTTTCTGATGATAAAAACCCACCTGTTTCCACCGAAAAACCTTTCAGGGGATCGTTTGCAACAGTTTGGCACCATTTTTGAGTGAATTCCAGAATGTCAGATTTTTGCTGAAATTCTGACCGCGCGGCTTAGGGATTTTTTCAAAAAAAAGTTGTTCAGACGTCGACGGCTAATTCTGTTTCTGATGATAAAAACCCACCTGTTTCCGCCAAAAAACCTTTCAGGGGATCGTTTGCAACAGTTTGGCACCATTTTTGAGTGAATTCCAGAATGTCAGATTTTTGCTGAAATTCTGACCGCGCGGCTTAGGGATTTTTTTAAAAAAAAGTTGTTCAGACGTCGAAGGCTAATTCTGTTTCTGATGATAAAAACCCACCTGTTTCCGCCGAAAAACCTTTCAGGGGATCGTTTGCAACAGTTTGGCACCATTTTTGAGTGAATTCCAAAACGCCAGATTTCTGCTGAAATTGTGACCGCGCGGTTTAGGGATTTTTTCAAAAAAAGGTGTTCAGACGTCGAGGGCTAATTCTGTTTCCGACGATAAAAACCCACCTGTTTCCACCGAAAAACCTTTCAGGGGATCGTTTGCAACAGTTTGGCACCATTTTTGAGTGAATTCCAGAATGTCAGATTTTTGCTGAAATTCTGACCGCGCGGCTTAGGGAGTTTTTTTAAAAAAAGTTGTTCAGACGTCGAAGGCTAATTCTGTTTCTGATGATAAAAACCCACCTCTTTCCGCCAAAAAACCTTTCAGGGGATCGTTTGCAACAGTTTGGCACCATTTTTGAGTGAATTCCAAAACGCCAGATTTCTGCTGAAATTGTGACCGCGCGGCTTAGGGATTTTTCCAAAAAAAATTTTTTCAGACATCGAGGGCTAATTCTGTTTCCAATGATAAAAACCCACCTGTTTCCTCCAAAAAACCTTTCAGAGGATCGTTTGCAACAGTTTGGCACCATTTTTGAGTGAATTCCAAAACGCCAGATTTTTGCTGAAATTGTGACCGCGCGGCTTAGGGATTTTTTCAAAAAAAAGTTGTTCAGACGTCGACGGCTAATTCTGTTTCTGATGATAAAAACCCACCTGTTTCCGCCAAAAAACCTTTCAGGGGATCGTTTGCAACAGTTTGGCACCATTTTTGAGTGAATTCCAGAATGTCAGATTTTTGCTGAAATTCTGACCGCGCGGCTTAGGGTTTTTTTTTTAAAAAAGTTGTTTAGACGTCGAAGGCTAATTCTGTTTCTGATGATAAATACCCACCTGTTTCCGCCAAAAAACCTTTCAGGGGATCGTTTGCAACAGTTTGGCACCATTTTTGAGTGAATTCCAAAACGCCAGATTTCTGCTGAAATTGTGACCGCGCGGTTTAGGGATTTTTTCAAAAAAAGGTGTTCAGACGTCGAGGGCTAATTCTGTTTCCGACGATAAAAACCCATCTGTTTCCACCGAAAAACCTTTCAGGGGATCGTTTGCAACAGTTTGGCACCATTTTTGAGTGAATTCCAGAATGTCAGATTTTTGCTGAAATTCTGACCGAGCGGCTTAGGGAGTTTTTTTTAAAAAAGTTGTTCAGACGTCGAAGGCTAATTCTGTTTCTGATGATAAAAACCCACCTGTTTCCGCCAAAAAACCTTTCAGGGGATCGTTTGCAACAGTTTGGCACCATTTTTGAGTGAATTCCAAAACGCCAGATTTCTGCTGAAATTGTGACCGCGTGGCTTCGGGATATTTCCAAAAAAAAATTGTTCAGACATCGAGGGCTAATTCTGTTTCCAATGATAAAAACCCACCTGTTTCCTCCAAAAAACCTTTCAGAGGATCGTTTGCAACAGTTTGGCACCATTTTTGAGTGAATTCCAAAACGCCAGATTTTTGCTGAAATTGTGACCGCGCGGCTTAGGGATTTTTTTAAAAAAAGTTGTTCAGACGTCGACGGCTAATTCTGTTTCTGATGATAAAAACCTACCTGTTTCCACCGAAAAACCTTTCAGGGGATCGTTTGCAACAGTTTGACACCATTTTTGAGTGAATTCCAGAATGTCAGATTTTTGCTGAAATTCTGACCGCGCGGCTTAGGGATTTTTTCAAAAAAAGTGTTTCAGACATTGATGGCTAATTCTGTTTCTGATGATAAAAACCCACCTGTTTCCACCGAAAAACCTTTCAGGGGATCGTTTGCAACAGTTTGGCACCATTTTTGAGTGAATTCCAAAACGCCAGATTTCTGCTGAAATTGTGACCGCGCGGCTTAGGGATTTTTTCAAAAAAAAGTTGTTCAGACATTGAGGGCTAATTCTGTTTCCAATGATAAAAACCCACCTGTTTCCGCCGAAAAACCTTTCAGGGGATCGTTTGCAACAGTTTGGCACCATTTTTGAGTGAATTCCAAAACGCCAGATTTCTGCTGAAATTGTGACCGCGCGGTTTAGGGATTTTTTCAAAAAAAGGTGTTCAGACGTCGAGGGCTAATTCTGTTTCCGACGATAAAAACCCACCTGTTTCCACCGAAAAACCTTTCAGGGGATCGTTTGCAACAGTTTGGCACCATTTTTGAGTGAATTCCAGAATGTCAGATTTTTGCTGAAATTCTGACCGCGCGGCTTAGGGAGTTTTTTTTAAAAAAAGTTGTTCAGACGTCGAAGGCTAATTCTGTTTCTGATGATAAAAACCCACCTCTTTCCGCCAAAAAACCTTTCAGGGGATCGTTTGCAACAGTTTGGCACCATTTTTGAGTGAATTCCAAAACGCCAGATTTTTGCTGAAATTGTGACCGCGCGGTTTAGGGATTTTTTCAAAAAAAGGTGTTCAGACGTCGAGGGCTAATTCTGTTTCCGACGATAAAAACCCATCTGTTTCCACCGAAAAACCTTTCAGGGGATCGTTTGCAACAGTTTGGCACCATTTTTGAGTGAATTCCAGAATGTCAGATTTTTGCTGAAATTCTGACCGCGCGGCTTAGGGAGTTTTTTTAAAAAAAGTTGTTCAGACGTCGAAGGCTAATTCTGTTTCTGATGATAAAAACCCACCTGTTTCCACCAAAAAACCTTTCAGGGGATCGTTTGCAACAGTTTGGCACCATTTTTGAGTGAATTCCAAAACGCCAGATTTCTGCTGAAATTGTGACCGCGCGGTTTAGGGATTTTTTCAAAAAAAGGTGTTCAGACGTCGAGGGCTAATTCTGTTTCCGACGATAAAAACCCATCTGTTTCCACCGAAAAACCTTTCAGGGGATCGTTTGCAACAGTTTGGCACCATTTTTGAGTGAATTCCAGAATGTCAGATTTTTGCTGAAATTCTGACCGAGCGGCTTAGGGAGTTTTTTTTAAAAAAGTTGTTCAGACGTCGAAGGCTAATTCTGTTTCTGATGATAAAAACCCACCTGTTTCTGCCAAAAAACCTTTCAGGGGATCGTTTGCAACAGTTTGGCACCATTTTTGAGTGAATTCCAAAAAGCCAGATTTCTGCTGAAATTGTGACCGCGTGGCTTCGGGATATTTCCAAAAAAAAATTGTTCAGACATCGAGGGCTAATTCTGTTTCCAATGATAAAAACCCACCTGTTTCCTCCAAAAAACCTTTCAGAGGATCGTTTGCAACAGTTTGGCACCATTTTTGAGTGAATTCCAAAACGCCAGATTTTTGCTGAAATTGTGACCGCGCGGCTTAGGGATTTTTTAAAAAAAAGTTGTTCAGACGTCGACGGCTAATTCTGTTTCTGATGATAAAAACCTACCTGTTTCCACCGAAAAACCTTTCAGGGGATCGTTTGCAACAGTTTGACACCATTTTTGAGTGAATTCCAGAATGTCAGATTTTTGCTGAAATTCTGACCGCGCGGCTTAGGGATTTTTTCAAAAAAAGTGTTTCAGACATTGATGGCTAATTCTGTTTCTGATGATAAAAACCCACCTGTTTCCACCGAAAAACCTTTCAGGGGATCGTTTGCAACAGTTTGGCACCATTTTTGAGTGAATTCCAAAACGCCAGATTTCTGCTGAAATTGTGACCGCGCGGCTTAGGGATTTTTTCAAAAAAAAGTTGTTCAGACATCGAGGGCTAATTCTGTTTCCAATGATAAAAACCCACCTGTTTCCGCCGAAAAACCTTTCAGGGGATCGTTTGCAACAGTTTGGCACCATTTTTGAGTGAATTCCAAAACGCCAGATTTCTGCTGAAATTGTGACCGCGCGGTTTAGGGATTTTTTCAAAAAAAGGTGTTCAGACGTCGAGGGCTAATTCTGTTTCCGACGATAAAAACCCACCTGTTTCCACCGAAAAACCTTTCAGGGGATCGTTTGCAACAGTTTGGCACCATTTTTGAGTGAATTCCAGAATGTCAGATTTTTGCTGAAATTCTGACCGCGCGGCTTAGGGAGTTTTTTTTAAAAAAAGTTGTTCAGACGTCGAAGGCTAATTCTGTTTCTGATGATAAAAACCCACCTCTTTCCGCCAAAAAACCTTTCAGGGGATCGTTTGCAACAGTTTGGCACCATTTTTGAGTGAATTCCAAAACGCCAGATTTTTGCTGAAATTGTGACCGCGCGGTTTAGGGATTTTTTCAAAAAAAGGTGTTCAGACGTCGAGGGCTAATTCTGTTTCCGACGATAAAAACCCATCTGTTTCCACCGAAAAACCTTTCAGGGGATCGTTTGCAACAGTTTGGCACCATTTTTGAGTGAATTCCAGAATGTCAGATTTTTGCTGAAATTCTGACCGCGCGGCTTAGGGAGTTTTTTTAAAAAAAGTTGTTCAGACGTCGAAGGCTAATTCTGTTTCTGATGATAAAAACCCACCTGTTTCCGCCAAAAAACCTTTCAGGGGATCGTTTGCAACAGTTTGGCACCATTTTTGAGTGAATTCCAAAACGCCAGATTTCTGCTGAAATTGTGACCGCGCGGTTTAGGGATTTTTTCAAAAAAAGGTGTTCAGACGTCGAGGGCTAATTCTGTTTCCGACGATAAAAACCCATCTGTTTCCACCGAAAAACCTTTCAGGGGATCGTTTGCAACAGTTTGGCACCATTTTTGAGTGAATTCCAGAATGTCAGATTTTTGCTGAAATTCTGACCGCGCGGCTTAGGGAGTTTTTTTAAAAAAAGTTGTTCAGACGTCGAAGGCTAATTCTGTTTCTGATGATAAAAACCCACCTGTTTCCTCCAAAAAACCTTTCAGCGGATCGTTTGCAACAGTTTGGCACCATTTTTGAGTGAATTCCAAAACGCCAGATTTCTGCTGAAATTGTGACCGCGTGGCTTCGGGATTTCTCCCAAAAAAAATTGTTCAGACATCGAGGGCTAATTCTGTTTCCAATGATAAAAACCCACCTGTTTCCTCCAAAAAACCTTTCAGAGGATCGTTTGCAACAGTTTGGCACCATTTTTGAGTGAATTCCAAAACGCCAGATTTTTGCTGAAATTGTGACCGCGCGGCTTAGGGATTTTTTAAAAAAAAGTTGTTCAGACGTCGACGGCTAATTCTGTTTCTGATGATAAAAACCCACCTGTTTCCGCCAAAAAACCTTTCAGGGGATCGTTTGCAACAGTTTGGCACCATTTTTGAGTGAATTCCAAAACGCCAGATTTCTGCTGAAATTGTGACCGCGTGGCTTCGGGATTTTTCCCAAAAAAAATTGTTCAGACATCGAGGGCTAATTCTGTTTCCAATGATAAAAACCCACCTGTTTCCTCCAAAAAACCTTTCAGAGGATCGTTTGCAACAGTTTGGCACCATTTTTGAGTGAATTCCAAAACGCCAGATTTTTGCTGAAATTGTGACCGCGCGGCTTAGGGATTTTTTAAAAAAAAGTTGTTCAGACGTCGACGGCTAATTCTGTTTCTGATGATAAAAACCTACCTGTTTCCACCGAAAAACCTTTCAGGGGATCGTTTGCAACAGTTTGACACCATTTTTGAGTGAATTCCAGAATGTCAGATTTTTGCTGAAATTCTGACCGCGCGGCTTAGGGATGTTTTAAAAAGAAAGTTGTTCAGACGTCGAAGGCTAATTCTGTTTCTGATGATAAAAACCCACCTGTTTCCGCCGAAAAACCTTTCAGGGGATCGTTTGCAACAGTTTGGCACCATTTTTGAGGGAATTCCAGAATGTCAGATTTTTGCTGAAATTCTGACCGCGCGGCTTAGGGATTTTTTAAAAAGAAAGTTGTTCAGACGTCGAAGGCTAATTCTGTTTCTGATGATAAAAACGCACCTGTTTCCGCCGAAAAACCTTTCAGGGGATCGTTTGCAACAGTTTGGCACCATTTTTGAGTGAATTCCAAAACGCCAGATTTCTGCTGAAATTGTGACCGCGCGGCTTAGGGATTTTTTCAAAAAAAAGTTGTTCAGACATCGAGGGCTAATTCTGTTTCCAATGATAAAAACCCATCTCTTTCCACCGAAAAACCTTTCAGGGGATCGTTTGCAACAGTTTGGCACCATTTTTGAGTGAATTCCAAAACGCCAGATTTTTGCTGAAATTGTGACCGCGCGGCTTAGGGATTTTTTCAAAAAAAGTGTTTCAGACATTGATGGCTAATTCTGTTTCTGATGATAAAAACCCACCTGTTTCCACCGAAAAACCTTTCAGGGGATCGTTTGCAACAGTTTGGCACCATTTTTGAGTGAATTCCAAAACGCCAGATTTCTGCTGAAATTGTGACCGCGCGGCTTAGGGATTTTTTCAAGAAAAAGTTGTTCAGACATCGAGGGCTAATTCTGTTTCCAATGATAAAAACCCACCTGTTTCCGCCGAAAAACCTTTCAGGGGATCGTTTGCAACAGTTTGGCACCATTTTTGAGTGAATTCCAAAACGCCAGATTTCTGCTGAAATTGTGACCGCGCGGTTTAGGGATTTTTTCAAAAAAAGGTGTTCAGACGTCGAGGGCTAATTCTGTTTCCGACGATAAAAACCCATCTGTTTCCACCGAAAAACCTTTCAGGGGATCGTTTGCAACAGTTTGGCACCATTTTTGAGTGAATTCCAGAATGTCAGATTTTTGCTGAAATTCTGACCGCGCGGCTTAGGGAGTTTTTTTAAAAAAAGTTGTTCAGACGTCGAAGGCTAATTCTGTTTCTGATGATAAAAACCCACCTCTTTCCGCCAAAAAACCTTTCAGGGGATCGTTTGCAACAGTTTGGCACCTTTTTTGAGTGAATTCCAAAACGCCAGATTTTTGCTGAAATTGTGACCGCGCGGTTTAGGGATTTTTTCAAAAAAAGGTGTTCAGACGTCGAGGGCTAATTCTGTTTCCGACGATAAAAACCCATCTGTTTCCACCGAAAAACCTTTCAGGGGATCATTTGCAACAGTTTGGCACCATTTTTGAGTGAATTCCAGAATGTCAGATTTTTGCTGAAATTCTGACCGCGCGGCTTAGGGAGTTTTTTTAAAAAAAGTTGTTCAGACGTCGAAGGCTAATTCTGTTTCTGATGATAAAAACCCACCTGTTTCCGCCAAAAAACCTTTCAGGGGATCGTTTGCAACAGTTTGGCACCATTTTTGAGTGAATTCCAAAACGCCAGATTTCTGCTGAAATTGTGACCGCGCGGCTTAGGAATTTTTCCAAAAAAAAATTGTTCAGACATCGAGGGCTAATTCTGTTTCCAATGATAAAACCCCACCTGTTTCCTCCAAAAAACCTTTCAGGGGATCGTTTGCAACAGTTTGGCACCATTTTTGAGTGAATTCCAAAACGCCAGATTTTTGCTGAAATTGTGACCGCGCGGCTTAGGGATTTTTTTAAAAAAAGTTGTTCAGACGTCGACGGCTAATTCTGTTTCTGATGATAAAAACCCACCTGTTTCCACCGAAAAACCTTTCAGGGGATCGTTTGCAACAGTTTGGCACCATTTTTGAGTGAATTCCAGAATGTCAGATTTTTGCTGAAATTCTGACCGCGCGGCTTAGGGATTTTTTAAAAAAAAAGTTGTTCAGACGTCGACGGCTAATTCTGTTTCTGATGATAAAAACCCACCTGTTTCCGCCAAAAAACCTTTCAGGGGATCGTTTGCAACAGTTTGGCACCATTTTTGAGTGAATTCCAGAATGTCAGATTTTTGCTGAAATTCTGACCGCGCGGCTTAGGGATTTTTTTAAAAAAAAGTTGTTCAGACGTCGAAGGCTAATTCTGTTTCTGATGATAAAAACCCACCTCTTTCCACCAAAAAACCTTTCAGGGGATCGTTTGCAACAGTTTGGCACCATTTTTGAGTGAATTCCAAAACGCCAGATTTTTGCTGAAATTGTGACCGCGCGGTTTAGGGATTTTTTCAAAAAATGGTGTTCAGACGTCGAGGGCTAATTCTGTTTCCGACGATAAAAACCCATCTGTTTCCACCGAAAAACCTTTCAGGGGATCGTTTGCAACAGTTTGGCACCATTTTTGAGTGAATTCCAGAATGTCAGATTTTTGCTGAAATTCTGACCGCGCGGCTTAGGGAGTTTTTTTTAAAAAAGTTGTTCAGACGTCGAAGGCTAATTCTGTTTCTGATGATAAAAACCCACCTGTTTCCGCCAAAAAACCTTTCAGGGGATCGTTTGCAACAGTTTGGCACCATTTTTGAGTGAATTCCAAAACGCCAGATTTCTGCTGAAATTGTGACCGCGTGGCTTCGGGATATTTCCAAAAAAAAATTGTTCAGACATCGAGGGCTAATTCTGTTTCCAATGATAAAAACCCACCTGTTTCCTCCAAAAAACCTTTCAGAGGATCGTTTGCAACAGTTTGGCACCATTTTTGAGTGAATTCCAAAACGCCAGATTTTTGCTGAAATTGTGACCGCGCGGCTTAGGGATTTTTTAAAAAAAAGTTGTTCAGACGTCGACGGCTAATTCTGTTTCTGATCATAAAAACCTACCTGTTTCCACCGAAAAACCTTTCAGGGGATCGTTTGCAACAGTTTGACACCATTTTTGAGTGAATTCCAGAATGTCAGATTTTTGCTGAAATTCTGACCGCGCGGCTTAGGGATTTTTTAAAAAGAAAGTTGTTCAGACGTCGAAGGCTAATTCTGTTTCTGATGATAAAAATCCACCTGTTTCCGCCGAAAAACCTTTCAGGGGATCGTTTGCAACAGTTTGGCACCATTTTTGAGGGAATTCCAGAATGTCAGATTTTTGCTGAAATTCTGACCGCGCGGCTTAGGGATTTTTTAAAAATAAAGTTGTTCAGACGTCGAAGGCTAATTCTGTTTCTGATGATAAAAACCCACCTGTTTCCGCCGAAAAACCTTTCAGGGGATCGTTTGCAACAGTTTGGCACCATTTTTGAGTGAATTCCAAAACGCCAGATTTCTGCTGAAATTGTGACCGCGCGGCTTAGGGATTTTTTCAAAAAAAGTGTTTCAGACATTGATGGCTAATTCTGTTTCTGATGATAAAAACCCACCTGTTTCCACCGAAAAACCTTTCAGGGGATCGTTTGCAACAGTTTGGCACCATTTTTGAGTGAATTCCAAAACGCCAGATTTCTGCTGAAATTGTGACCGCGCGGCTTAGGGATTTTTTCAAAAAAAAGTTGTTCAGACATCGAGGGCTAATTCTGTTTCCAATGATAAAAACCCACCTGTTTCCGCCGAAAAACCTTTCAGGGGATCGTTTGCAACAGTTTGGCACCATTTTTGAGTGAATTCCAAAACGCCAGTTTTCTGCTGAAATTGTGACCGCGCGGTTTAGGGATTTTTTCAAAAAAAGGTGTTCAGACGTCGAGGGCTAATTCTGTTTCCGACGATAAAAACCCACCTGTTTCCACCGAAAAACCTTTCAGGGGATCGTTTGCAACAGTTTGGCACCATTTTTGAGTGAATTCCAGAATGTCAGATTTTTGCTGAAATTCTGACCGCGCGGCTTAGGGAGTTTTTTTTAAAAAAAGTTGTTCAGACATCGAAGGCTAATTCTGTTTCTGATGATAAAAACCCACCTCTTTCCGCCAAAAAAACTTTCAGGGGATCGTTTGCAACAGTTTGGCACCATTTTTGAGTGAATTCCAAAACGCCAGATTTTTGCTGAAATTGTGACCGCGCGGTTTAGGGATTTTTTCAAAAAAAGGTGTTCAGACGTCGAGGGCTAATTCTGTTTCCGACGATAAAAACCCATCTGTTTCCACCGAAAAACCTTTCAGGGGATCGTTTGCAACAGTTTGGCACCATTTTGAGTGAATTCCAAAACGCCAGATTTCTGCTGAAATTGTGACCGCGTGGCTTCGGGATATTTCCAAAAAAAAATTGTTCAGACATCGAGGGCTAATTCTGTTTCCAATGATAAAAACCCACCTGTTTCCTCCAAAAAACTTTCAGAGGATCGTTTGCAACAGTTTGGCACCATTTTTGAGTGAATTCCAAAACGCCAGATTTTTGCTGAAATTGTGACCGCGCGGCTTAGGGGATTTTTTAAAAAAAAGTTGTTCAGACTTCGACGGCTAATTCTGTTTCTGATGATAAAAACCTACCTGTTTCCACCGAAAAACCTTTCAGGGGATCGTTTGCAACAGTTTGACACCATTTTTGAGTGAATTCCAGAATGTCAGATTTTTGCTGAAATTCTGACCGCGCGGCTTAGGGATTTTTTA
Organism: Podarcis tiliguerta; assembly: GCF_965153285.1. Lineage (NCBI taxonomy): Eukaryota > Metazoa > Chordata > Lepidosauria > Squamata > Lacertidae > Podarcis > Podarcis tiliguerta. The sequence goes on along the minus strand of NC_139539.1, from coordinate 88,342,906 downwards.
AAAAGAAAGTTGTTCAGACGTCGAAGGCTAATTCTGTTTCTGTTGATAAAAACCCACCTGTTTCCACCGAAAAACCTTTCAGGGGATCGTTTGCAACAGTTTGGCACCATTTTGAGTGAATTCCAAAACGCCAGATTTCTGCTGAAATTGTGACCGCGCGGCTTAGGGATTTTTTTCAAAAAAAAGTTGTTCAGACATCGAGGCTAATTCTGTTTCCAATGATAAAAACCCACCTGTTTCCGCCGAAAAACCTTTCAGGGGATCGTTTGCAACAGTTTGGCACCATTTTTGAGTGAATTCCAAAACGCCAGTTTTCTGCTGGAATTGTGACCGCGCGGTTTAGGGATTTTTTCAAAAAAAGGTGTTCAGACGTCGAGGGCTAATTCTGTTTCCGACGATAAAAACCCACCTGTTTCCACCGAAAAAACCTTTCAGGGGATCGTTTGCAACAGTTTGGCACCATTTTTGAGTGAATTCCAGAATGTCAGATTTTTGCTGAAATTCTGACCGCGCGGCTTAGGGAGTTTTTTTTAAAAAAAGTTGTTCAGACATCGAAGGCTAATTCTGTTTCTGATGATAAAACCACCTCTTTCCGCCAAAAAAACTTTCAGGGATCGTTTGCAACAGTTTGGCACCATTTTTGAGTGAATTCCAAAACGCCAGATTTTTGCTGAAATTGTGACCGCGCGGTTTAGGGATTTTTTCAAAAAAAGGTGTTCAGACGTCGAGGGCTAATTCTGTTTCCGACGATAAAAACCCATCTGTTTCCACCGAAAAAACCTTTCAGGGGATCGTTTGCAACAGTTTGGCACCATTTTTGAGTGAATTCCAAAACGCCAGATTTCTGCTGAAATTGTGACCGCGTGGCTTCGGGATATTTCCAAAAAAAAATTGTTCAGACATCGAGGGCTAATTCTGTTTCCAATGATAAAAACCCACCTGTTTCCTCCAAAAAACCTTTCAGAGGATCGTTTGCAACAGTTTGGCACCATTTTTGAGTGAATTCCAAAACGCCAGATTTTTGCTGAAATTGTGACCGCGCGGCTTAGGGATTTTTTAAAAAAAAGTTGTTCAGACTTCGACGGCTAATTCTGTTTCTGATGATAAAAACCTACCTGTTTCCACCGAAAAACCTTTCAGGGGATCGTTTGCAACAGTTTGACACCATTTTTGAGTGAATTCCAGAATGTCAGATTTTTGCTGAAATTCTGACCGCGCGGCTTAGGGATTTTTTAAAAAGAAAGTTGTTCAGACGTCGAAGGCTAATTCTGTTTCTGTTGATAAAAACCCACCTGTTTCCACCGAAAAACCTTTCAGGGGATCGTTTGCAACAGTTTGGCACCATTTTTGAGTGAATTCCAAAACGCCAGATTTCTGCTGAAATTGTGACCGCGCGGCTTAGGGATTTTTTCAAAAAAAAGTTGTTCAGACATCGAGGGCTAATTCTGTTTCCAATGATAAAAACCCACCTGTTTCCGCCGAAAAACCTTTCAGGGGATCGTTTGCAACAGTTTGGCACCATTTTTGAGTGAATTCCAAAACGCCAGTTTTCTGCTGAAATTGTGACCGCGCGGTTTAGGGATTTTTTCAAAAAAAGGTGTTCAGACGTCGAGGGCTAATTCTGTTTCCGACGATAAAAACCCACCTGTTTCCACCGAAAAACCTTTCAGGGGATCGTTTGCAACAGTTTGGCACCATTTTTGAGTGAATTCCAGAATGTCAGATTTTTGCTGAAATTCTGACCGCGCGGCTTAGGGAGTTTTTTTTTAAAAAAGTTGTTCAGACATCGAAGGCTAATTCTGTTTCTGATGATAAAAACCCACCTCTTTCCGCCAAAAAACCTTTCAGGGGATCGTTTGCAACAGTTTGGCACCATTTTTGAGTGAATTCCAAAACGCCAGATTTTTGCTGAAATTGTGACCGCGCGGTTTAGGGATTTTTTCAAAAAAAGGTGTTCAGACGTCGAGGGCTAATTCTGTTTCCGACGATAAAAACCCATCTGTTTCCACCGAAAAACCTTTCAGGGGATCGTTTGCAACAGTTTGGCACCATTTTTGAGTGAATTCCAGAATGTCAGATTTTTGCTGAAATTCTGACCGCGCGGCTTAGGGATTTTTTTTAAAAAAAGTTGTTCAGACGTCGAAGGCTAATTCTGTTTCTGATGATAAAAACCCACCTGTTTCCGCCAAAAAACCTTTCAGGGGATCGTTTGCAACAGTTTGGCACCATTTTTGAGTGAATTCCAAAACGCCAGATTTCTGCTGAAATTGTGACCGCGCGGCTTAGGGATTTTTCCAAAAAAAAATTGTTCAGACATCGAGGGCTAATTCTGTTTCCAATGATAAAACCCCACCTGTTTCCTCCAAAAAACCTTTCAGAGGATCGTTTGCAACAGTTTGGCACCATTTTTGAGTGAATTCCAAAACGCCAGATTTTTGCTGAAATTCTGACCGCGCGGCTTAGGGATTTTTTAAAAAGAAAGTTGTTCAGACGTCGAAGGCTAATTCTGTTTCTGATGATAAAAACCCACCTGTTTCCGCCGAAAAACCTTTCAGGGGATCGTTTGCAACAGTTTGGCACCATTTTTGAGGGAATTCCAGAATGTCAGATTTTTGCTGAAATTCTGACCGCGCGGCTTAGGGATTTTTTAAAAAGAAAGTTGTTCAGACGTCGAAGGCTAATTCTGTTTCTGATGATAAAAACCCACCTGTTTCCGCCGAAAAACCTTTCAGGGGATCGTTTGCAACAGTTTGGCACCATTTTTGAGGGAATTCCAGAATGTCAGATTTTTGCTGAAATTCTGACCGCGCGGCTTAGGGATTTTTTAAAAAGAAAGTTGTTCAGACGTCGAAGGCTAATTCTGTTTCTGATGATAAAAACGCACCTGTTTCCGCCGAAAAACCTTTCAGGGGATCGTTTGCAACAGTTTGGCACCATTTTTGAGTGAATTCCAAAACGCCAGATTTCTGCTGAAATTGTGACCGCGCGGCTTAGGGATTTTTTCAAAAAAAAGTTGTTCAGACATCGAGGGCTAATTCTGTTTCCAATGATAAAAACCCATCTCTTTCCACCGAAAAACCTTTCAGGGGATCGTTTGCAACAGTTTGGCACCATTTTTGAGTGAATTCCAAAACGCCAGATTTTTGCTGAAATTGTGACCGCGCGGCTTAGGGATTTTTTCAAAAAAAGTGTTTCAGACATTGATGGCTAATTCTGTTTCTGATGATAAAAACCCACCTGTTTCCGCCAAAAAACCTTTCAGGGGATCGTTTGCAACAGTTTGGCAACATTTTTGAGTGAATTCCAAAACGCCAGATTTCTGCTGAAATTGTGACCGCGCGGCTTAGGGATTTTTTCAAGAAAAAGTTGTTCAGACATCGAGGGCTAATTCTGTTTCCAATGATAAAAACCCACCTGTTTCCGCCGAAAAACCTTTCAGGGGATCGTTTGCAACAGTTTGGCACCATTTTTGAGTGAATTCCAAAACGCCAGTTTTCTGCTGAAATTGTGACCGCGCGGTTTAGGGATTTTTTCAAAAAAAGGTGTTCAGACGTCGAGGGCTAATTCTGTTTCCGACGATAAAAACCCACCTGTTTCCACCGAAAAACCTTTCAGGGGATCGTTTGCAACAGTTTGGCACCATTTTTGAGTGAATTCCAGAATGTCAGATTTTTGCTGAAATTCTGACCGCGCGGCTTAGGGAGTTTTTTTTAAAAAAAGTTGTTCAGACATCGAAGGCTAATTCTGTTTCTGATGATAAAAACCCACCTCTTTCCGCCAAAAAACCTTTCAGGGGATCGTTTGCAACAGTTTGGCACCATTTTTGAGTGAATTCCAAAACGCCAGATTTTTGCTGAAATTGTGACCGCGCGGTTTAGGGATTTTTCCAAAAAAAGGTGTTCAGACGTCGAGGGCTAATTCTGTTTCCGACGATAAAAACCCATCTGTTTCCACCGAAAAACCTTTCAGGGGATCGTTTGCAACAGTTTGGCACCATTTTTGAGTGAATTCCAAAACGCCAGATTTTTGCTGAAATTCTGACCGCGCGGCTTAGGGATTTTTTAAAAAGAAAGTTGTTCAGACGTCGAAGGCTAATTCTGTTTCTGATGATAAAAACCCACCTGTTTCCGCCGAAAAACCTTTCAGGGGATCGTTTGCAACAGTTTGGCACCATTTTTGAGGGAATTCCAGAATGTCAGATTTTTGCTGAAATTCTGACCGCGCGGCTTAGGGATTTTTTAAAAAGAAAGTTGTTCAGACGTCGAAGGCTAATTCTGTTTCTGATGATAAAAACCCACCTGTTTCCGCCGAAAAACCTTTCAGGGGATCGTTTGCAACAGTTTGGCACCATTTTTGAGGGAATTCCAGAATGTCAGATTTTTGCTGAAATTCTGACCGCGCGGCTTAGGGATTTTTTAAAAAGAAAGTTGTTCAGACGTCGAAGGCTAATTCTGTTTCTGATGATAAAAACCCACCTGTTTCCGCCGAAAAACCTTTCAGGGGATCGTTTGCAACAGTTTGGCACCATTTTTGAGTGAATTCCAAAACGCCAGATTTCTGCTGAAATTGTGACCGCGCGGCTTAGGGATTTTTTCAAAAAAAAGTTGTTCAGACATCGAGGGCTAATTCTGTTTCCAATGATAAAAACCCATCTCTTTCCACCGAAAAACCTTTCAGGGGATCGTTTGCAACAGTTTGGCACCATTTTTGAGTGAATTCCAAAACGCCAGATTTTTGCTGAAATTGTGACCGCGCGGCTTAGGGATTTTTTCAAAAAAAGTGTTTCAGACATTGATGGCTAATTCTGTTTCTGATGATAAAAACCCACCTGTTTCCACCGAAAAACCTTTCAGGGGATCGTTTGCAACAGTTTGGCACCATTTTTGAGTGAATTCCAAAACGCCAGATTTCTGCTGAAATTGTGACCGCGCGGCTTAGGGATTTTTTCAAGAAAAAGTTGGTCAGGCATCGAGGGCTAATTCTGTTTCCAATGATAAAAACCCACCTGTTTCCGCCGAAAAACCTTTCAGGGGATCGTTTGCAACAGTTTGGCACCATTTTTGAGTGAATTCCAAAACGCCAGATTTCTGCTGAAATTGTGACCGCGCGGTTTAGGGATTTTTTCAAAAAAAGGTGTTCAGACGTCGAGGGCTAATTCTGTTTCCGACGATAAAAACCCACCTTTTTCCACCGAAAAACCTTTCAGGGGATCGTTTGCAACAGTTTGGCACCATTTTTGAGTGAATTCAAAACGCCAGATTTTTGCTGAAATTGTGACCGCGCGGCTTAGGGATTTTTTTAAAAAAAGTTGTTCAGACGTCGACGGCTAATTCTGTTTCTGATGATAAAAACCCACCTGTTTCCACCGAAAAACCTTTCAGGGGATCGTTTGCAACAGTTTGGCACCATTTTTGAGTGAATTCCAGAATGTCAGATTTTTGCTGAAATTCTGACCGCGCGGCTTAGGGATTTTTTCAAAAAAAGTTGTTCAGACGTCGACGGCTAATTCTGTTTCTGATGATAAAAACCCACCTGTTTCCGCCAAAAAACCTTTCAGGGGATCGTTTGCAACAGTTTGGCACCATTTTTGAGTGAATTCCAGAATGTCAGATTTTTGCTGAAATTCTGACCGCGCGGCTTAGGGATTTTTTTAAAAAAAAGTTGTTCAGACATCGAAGGCTAATTCTGTTTCTGATGATAAAAACCCACCTCTTTCCGCCAAAAAACCTTTCAGGGGATCGTTTGCAACAGTTTGGCACCATTTTTGAGTGAATTCCAAAACGCCAGATTTTTGCTGAAATTGTGACCGCGCGGCTTAGGGATTTTTTTAAAAAAAGTTGTTCAGACGTCGACGGCTAATTCTGTTTCTGATGATAAAAACCTACCTGTTTCCACCGAAAAACCTTTCAGGGGATCGTTTGCAACAGTTTGGCACCATTTTTGAGTGAATTCCAGAATGTCAGATTTTTGCTGAAATTCTGACCGCGCGGCTTAGGGAGTTTTTTTTAAAAAAGTTGTTCAGACGTCGAAGGCTAATTCTGTTTCTGATGATAAAAACCCACCTGTTTCCGCCAAAAAACCTTTCAGGGGATCGTTTGCAACAGTTTGGCACCATTTTTGAGTGAATTCCAAAACGCCAGATTTCTGCTGAAATTGTGACCGCGCGGCTTAGGGATTTTTCCAAAAAAAAATTGTTCAGACATCGAGGGCTAATTCTGTTTCCAATGATAAAAACCCACCTGTTTCCTCCAAAAAACCTTTCAGAGGATCGTTTGCAACAGTTTGGCACCATTTTTGAGTGAATTCCAAAACGCCAGATTTTTGCTGAAATTGTGACCGCGCGGCTTAGGGATTTTTTTAAAAAAAGTTGTTCAGACGTCGACGGCTAATTCTGTTTCTGATGATAAAAACCCACCTGTTTCCACCGAAAAACCTTTCAGGGGATCGTTTGCAACAGTTTGGCACCATTTTTGAGTGAATTCCAGAATGTCAGATTTTTGCTGAAATTCTGACCGCGCGGCTTAGGGATTTTTTCAAAAAAAAGTTGTTCAGACGTCGACGGCTAATTCTGTTTCTGATGATAAAAACCCACCTGTTTCCGCCAAAAAACCTTTCAGGGGATCGTTTGCAACAGTTTGGCACCATTTTTGAGTGAATTCCAGAATGTCAGATTTTTGCTGAAATTCTGACCGCGCGGCTTAGGGATTTTTTTTAAAAAAAGTTGTTCAGACATCGAGGGCTAATTCTGTTTCCAATGATAAAACCCCACCTCTTTCCGCCAAAAAACCTTTCAGGGGATCGTTTGCAACAGTTTGGCACCATTTTTGAGTGAATTCCAAAACGCCAGATTTTTGCTGAAATTGTGACCGCGCGGCTTAGGGATTTTTTTAAAAAAAGTTGTTCAGACGTCGACGGCTAATTCTGTTTCTGATGATAAAAACCCACCTGTTTCCACCGAAAAACCTTTCAGGGGATCGTTTGCAACAGTTTGGCACCATTTTTGAGTGAATTCCAGAATGTCAGATTTTTGCTGAAATTCTGACCGCGCGGCTTAGGGATTTTTTCAAAAAAAAGTTGTTCAGACGTCGACGGCTAATTCTGTTTCTGATGATAAAAACCCACCTGTTTCCGCCAAAAAACCTTTCAGGGGATCGTTTGCAACAGTTTGGCACCATTTTTGAGTGAATTCCAGAATGTCAGATTTTTGCTGAAATTCTGACCGCGCGGCTTAGGGATTTTTTCAAAAAAAAGTTGTTCAGACGTCGACGGCTTATTCTGTTTCTGATGATAAAAACCCACCTGTTTCCGCCAAAAAACCTTTCAGGGGATCGTTTGCAACAGTTTGGCACCATTTTTGAGTGAATTCCAGAATGTCAGATTTTTGCTGAAATTCTGACCGCGCGGCTTAGGGATTTTTTTAAAAAAAAGTTGTTCAGACGTCGAAGGCTAATTCTGTTTCTGATGATAAATACCCACCTGTTTCCGCCGAAAAACCTTTCAGGGGATCGTTTGCAACAGTTTGGCACCATTTTTGAGTGAATTCCAAAACGCCAGATTTCTGCTAAAATTGTGACCGCGCGGTTTAGGGATTTTTTCAAAAAAAGGTGTTCAGACGTCGAGGGCTAATTCTGTTTCCGACGATAAAAACCCACCTGTTTCCACCGAAAAACCTTTCAGGGGATCGTTTGCAACAGTTTGGCACCATTTTTGAGTGAATTCCAGAATGTCAGATTTTTGCTGAAATTCTGACCGCGCGGGTTAGGGAGTTTTTTTAAAAAAAGTTGTTCAGACGTCGAAGGCTAATTCTGTTTCTGATGATAAAAACCCACCTGTTTCCGCCGAAAAACCTTTCAGGGGATCGTTTGCAACAGTTTGGCACCATTTTTGAGTGAATTCCAAAACGCCAGATTTCTGCTGAAATTGTGACCGCGCGGTTTAGGGATTTTTTCAAAAAAAGGTGTTCAGACGTCGAGGGCTAATTCTGTTTCCGACGATAAAAACCCACCTGTTTCCACCGAAAAACCTTTCAGGGGATCGTTTGCAACAGTTTGGCACCATTTTTGAGTGAATTCCAGAATGTCAGATTTTTGCTGAAATTCTGACCGCGCGGCTTAGGGAGTTTTTTTAAAAAAAGTTGTTCAGACGTCGAAGGCTAATTCTGTTTCTGATGATAAAAACCCACCTCTTTCCGCCAAAAAACCTTTCAGGGGATCGTTTGCAACAGTTTGGCACCATTTTTGAGTGAATTCCAAAACGCCAGATTTCTGCTGAAATTGTGACCGCGTGGCTTCGGGATATTTCCAAAAAAAAATTGTTCAGACATCGAGGGCTGATTCTGTTTCCAATGATAAAAACCCACCTGTTTCCTCCAAAAAACCTTTCAGAGGATCGTTTGCAACAGTTTGGCACCATTTTTGAGTGAATTCCAAAACGCCAGATTTTTGCTGAAATTGTGACCGCGCGGCTTAGGGATTTTTTTAAAAAAAGTTGTTCAGACGTCGACGGCTAATTCTGTTTCTGATGATAAAAACCTACCTGTTTCCACCGAAAAACCTTTCAGGGGATCGTTTGCAACAGTTTGGCACCATTTTTGAGTGAATTCCAGAATGTCAGATTTTTGCTGAAATTCTGACCGCGCGGCTTAGGGAGTTTTTTTTAAAAAAGTTGTTCAGACGTCGAAGGCTAATTCTGTTTCTGATGATAAAAACCCACCTGTTTCCGCCAAAAAACCTTTCAGGGGATCGTTTGCAACAGTTTGGCACCATTTTTGAGTGAATTCCAAAACGCCAGATTTCTGCTGAAATTGTGACCGCGTGGCTTCGGGATATTTCCAAAAAAAAATTGTTCAGACATCGAGGGCTAATTCTGTTTCCAATGATAAAAACCCACCTGTTTCCTCCAAAAAACCTTTCAGAGGATCGTTTGCAACAGTTTGGCACCATTTTTGAGTGAATTCCAAAACGCCAGATTTTTGCTGAAATTGTGACCGCGCGGCTTAGGGATTTTTTAAAAAAAAGTTGTTCAGACGTCGACGGCTAATTCTGTTTCTGATGATAAAAACCTACCTGTTTCCACCGAAAAACCTTTCAGGGGATCGTTTGCAACAGTTTGACACCATTTTTGAGTGAATTCCAGAATGTCAGATTTTTGCTGAAATTCTGACCGCGCGGCTTAGGGATTTTTTAAAAAGAAAGTTGTTCAGACGTCGAAGGCTAATTCTGTTTCTGATGATAAAAACCCACCTGTTTCCGCCAAAAAACCTTTCAGGGGATCGTTTGCAACAGTTTGGCACCATTTTTGAGTGAATTCCAAAACGCCAGATTTCTGCTGAAATTGTGACCGCGCGGCTTAGGGATTTTTCCAAAAAAAAATTGTTCAGACATCGAGGGCTAATTCTGTTTCCAATGATAAAAACCCACCTGTTTCCTCCAAAAAACCTTTCAGAGGATCGTTTGCAACAGTTTGGCACCATTTTTGAGTGAATTCCAAAACGCCAGATTTTTGCTGAAATTGTGACCGCGCGGCTTAGGGATTTTTTTAAAAAAAGTTGTTCAGACGTCGACGGCTAATTCTGTTTCTGATGATAAAAACCCACCTGTTTCCACCGAAAAACCTTTCAGGGGATCGTTTGCAACAGTTTGGCACCATTTTTGAGTGAATTCCAGAATGTCAGATTTTTGCTGAAATTCTGACCGCGCGGCTTAGGGATTTTTTCAAAAAAAAGTTGCTCAGACGTCGACGGCTAATTCTGTTTCTGATGATAAAAACCCACCTGTTTCCGCCAAAAAACCTTTCAGGGGATCGTTTGCAACAGTTTGGCACCATTTTTGAGTGAATTCCAGAATGTCAGATTTTTGCTGAAATTCTGACCGCGCGGCTTAGGGATTTTTTTAAAAAAAAGTTGTTCAGACATCGAGGGCTAATTCTGTTTCCAATGATAAAACCCCACCTCTTTCCGCCAAAAAACCTTTCAGGGGATCGTTTGCAACAGTTTGGCACCATTTTTGAGTGAATTCCAAAACGCCAGATTTTTGCTGAAATTGTGACCGCGCGGCTTAGGGATTTTTTAAAAAAAAGTTGTTCAGACGTCGACGGCTAATTCTGTTTCTGATGATAAAAACCCACCTGTTTCCACCGAAAAACCTTTCAGGGGATCGTTTGCAACAGTTTGGCACCATTTTTGAGTGAATTCCAGAATGTCAGATTTTTGCTGAAATTCTGACCGCGCGGCTTAGGGATTTTTTCAAAAAAAAGTTGTTCAGACGTCCACGGCTAATTCTGTTTCTGATGATAAAAACCCACCTGTTTCCGCCAAAAAACCTTTCAGGGGATCGTTTGCAACAGTTTGGCACCATTTTTGAGTGAATTCCAAAACGCCAGATTTCTGCTGAAATTGTGACCGCGCGGTTTAGGGATTTTTTCAAAAAAAGGTGTTCAGACGTTGAGGGCTAATTCTGTTTCCGACGATAAAAACCCATCTGTTTCCACCGAAAAACCTTTCAGGGGATCGTTTGCAACAGTTTGGCACCATTTTTGAGTGAATTCCAGAATGTCAGATTTTTGCTGAAATTCTGACCGCGCGGCTTAGGGAGTTTTTTTTAAAAAAGTTGTTCAGACGTCGAAGGCTAATTCTGTTTCTGATGATAAAAACCCACCTGTTTCCGCCAAAAAACCTTTCAGGGGATCGTTTGCAACAGTTTGGCACCATTTTTGAGTGAATTCCAAAACGCCAGATTTCTGCTGAAATTGTGACCGCGTGGCTTCGGGATATTTCCAAAAAAAAATTGTTCAGACATCGAGGGCTAATTCTGTTTCCAATGATAAAAACCCACCTGTTTCCTCCAAAAAACCTTTCAGAGGATCGTTTGCAACAGTTTGGCACCATTTTTGAGTGAATTCCAAAACGCCAGATTTTTGCTGAAATTGTGACCGCGCGGCTTAGGGATTTTTTAAAAAGAAAGTTGTTCAGACGTCGAAGGCTAATTCTGTTTCTGATGATAAAAACCCACCTGTTTCCACCGAAAAACCTTTCAGGGGATCGTTTGCAACAGTTTGACACCATTTTTGAGTGAATTCCAGAATGTCAGATTTTTGCTGAAATTCTGACCGCGCGGCTTAGGGATTTTTTAAAAAGAAAGTTGTTCAGACGTCGAAGGCTAATTCTGTTTCTGATGATAAAAACCCACCTGTTTCCGCCGAAAAACCTTTCAGGGGATCGTTTGCAACAGTTTGGCACCATTTTTGAGGGAATTCCAGAATGTCAGATTTTTGCTGAAATTCTGACCGCGCGGCTTAGGGATTTTTTAAAAAGAAAGTTGTTCAGACGTCGAAGGCTAATTCTGTTTCTGATGATAAAAACCCACCTGTTTCCGCCGATAAACCTTTCAGGGGATCGTTTGCAACAGTTTGGCACCATTTTTGAGTGAATTCCAAAACGCCAGATTTCTGCTGAAATTGTGACCGCGCGGCTTAGGGATTTTTTCAAAAAAAAGTTGTTCAGACATCGAGGGCTAATTCTGTTTCCAATGATAAAAACCCATCTCTTTCCACCGAAAAACCTTTCAGGGGATCGTTTGCAACAGTTTGGCACCATTTTTGAGTGAATTCCAAAACGCCAGATTTTTGCTGAAATTGTGACCGCGCGGCTTAGGGATTTTTTCAAAAAAAGTGTTTCAGACGTTGATGGCTAATTCTGTTTCTGATGATAAAAACCCACCTGTTTCCACCGAAAAACCTTTCAGGGGATCGTTTGCAACAGTTTGGCACCATTTTTGAGTGAATTCCAAAACGCCAGATTTCTGCTGAAATTGTGACCGCGCGGCTTAGGGATTTTTTCAAAAAAAAGTTGTTCAGACATCGAGGGCTAATTCTGTATCCAATGATAAAAACCCACCTGTTTCCGCCGAAAAACCTTTCAGGGGATCGTTTGCAACAGTTTGGCACCATTTTTGAGTGAATTCCAGAATGTCAGATTTTTGCTGAAATTTTGACCGCGCGGCTTAGGGAGTTTTTTTAAAAAAAGTTGTTCAGACGTCGAAGGCTAATTCTGTTTCTGATGATAAAAACCCACCTGTTTCCGCCAAAAAACCTTTCAGGGGATCGTTTACAACAGTTTGGCACCATTTTTGAGTGAATTCCAAAACGCCAGATTTCTGCTGAAATTGTGACCGCGCGGCTTAGGGATTTTTCCAAAAAAAAATTGTTCAGACATCGAGGGCTAATTCTGTTTCCAATGATAAAACCCCACCTGTTTCCTCCAAAAAACCTTTCAGAGGATCGTTTGCAACAGTTTGGCACCATTTTTGAGTGAATTCCAAAACGCCAGATTTTTGCTGAAATTGTGACCGCGCGGCTTAGGGATTTTTTTAAAAAAAGTTGTTCAGACGTCGACGGCTAATTCTGTTTCTGATGATAAAAACCCACCTGTTTCCACCGAAAAACCTTTCAGGGGATCGTTTGCAACAGTTTGGCACCATTTTTGAGTGAATTCCAGAATGTCAGATTTTTGCTGAAATTCTGACCGCGCGGCTTAGGGATTTTTTCAAAAAAAAGTTGTTCAGACGTCGACGGCTTATTCTGTTTCTGATGATAAAAACCCACCTGTTTCCGCCAAAAAACCTTTCAGGGGATCGTTTGCAACAGTTTGGCACCATTTTTGAGTGAATTCCAGAATGTCAGATTTTTGCTGAAATTCTGACCGCGCGGCTTAGGGATTTTTTTAAAAAAAAGTTGTTCAGACGTCGAAGGCTAATTCTGTTTCTGATGATAAATACCCACCTGTTTCCGCCGAAAAACCTTTCAGGGGATCGTTTGCAACAGTTTGGCACCATTTTTGAGTGAATTCCAAAACGCCAGATTTCTGCTAAAATTGTGACCGCGCGGTTTAGGGATTTTTTCAAAAAAAGGTGTTCAGACGTCGAGGGCTAATTCTGTTTCCGACGATAAAAACCCACCTGTTTCCACCGAAAAACCTTTCAGGGGATCGTTTGCAACAGTTTGGCACCATTTTTGAGTGAATTCCAGAATGTCAGATTTTTGCTGAAATTCTGACCGCGCGGGTTAGGGAGTTTTTTTAAAAAAAGTTGTTCAGACGTCGAAGGCTAATTCTGTTTCTGATGATAAAAACCCACCTGTTTCCGCCGAAAAACCTTTCAGGGGATCGTTTGCAACAGTTTGGCACCATTTTTGAGTGAATTCCAAAACGCCAGATTTCTGCTGAAATTGTGACCGCGCGGTTTAGGGATTTTTTCAAAAAAAGGTGTTCAGACGTCGAGGGCTAATTCTGTTTCCGACGATAAAAACCCACCTGTTTCCACCGAAAAACCTTTCAGGGGATCGTTTGCAACAGTTTGGCACCATTTTTGAGTGAATTCCAGAATGTCAGATTTTTGCTGAAATTCTGACCGCGCGGCTTAGGGAGTTTTTTTAAAAAAAGTTGTTCAGACGTCGAAGGCTAATTCTGTTTCTGATGATAAAAACCCACCTCTTTCCGCCAAAAAACCTTTCAGGGGATCGTTTGCAACAGTTTGGCACCATTTTTGAGTGAATTCCAAAACGCCAGATTTCTGCTGAAATTGTGACCAAGTGGCTTCGGGATATTTCCAAAAAAAAATTGTTCAGACATCGAGGGCTGATTCTGTTTCCAATGATAAAAACCCACCTGTTTCCTCCAAAAAACCTTTCAGAGGATCGTTTGCAACAGTTTGGCACCATTTTTGAGTGAATTCCAAAACGCCAGATTTTTGCTGAAATTGTGACCGCGCGGCTTAGGGATTTTTTTAAAAAAAGTTGTTCAGACGTCGACGGCTAATTCTGTTTCTGATGATAAAAACCCACCTGTTTCCGCCAAAAAACCTTTCAGGGGATCATTTGCAACAGTTTGGCACCATTTTTGAGTGAATTCCAGAATGTCAGATTTTTGCTGAAATTCTGACCGCGCGGCTTAGGGTTTTTTTTTAAAAAAAGTTGTTTAGATGTCGAAGGCTAATTCTGTTTCTGATGATAAAAACCCACCTGTTTCCGCCAAAAAACCTTTCAGGGGATCGTTTGCAACAGTTTGGCACCATTTTTGAGTGAATTCCAAAACGCCAGATTTCTGCTGAAATTGTGACCGCGCGGTTTAGGGATTTTTTCAAAAAAAGGTGTTCAGACGTCGAGGGCTAATTCTGTTTCCGGCGATAAAAACCCATCTGTTTCCACCGAAAAACCTTTCAGGGGATCGTTTGCAACAGTTTGGCACCATTTTTGAGTGAATTCCAGAATGTCAGATTTTTGCTGAAATTCTGACCGCGCGGCTTAGGGAGTTTTTTTTAAAAAAGTTGTTCAGACGTCGAAGGCTAATTCTGTTTCTGATGATAAAAACCCACCTGTTTCCGCCAAAAAACCTTTCAGGGGATCGTTTGCAACAGTTTGGCACCATTTTTGAGTGAATTCCAAAACGCCAGATTTCTGCTGAAATTGTGACCGCGTGGCTTCGGGAAATTTCCAAAAAAAAATTGTTCAGACATCGAGGGCTAATTCTGTTTCCAGTGATAAAAACCCACCTGTTTCCTCCAAAAAACCTTTCAGAGGATCGTTTGCAACAGTTTGGCACCATTTTTGAGTGAATTCCAAAACGCCAGATTTTTGCTGAAATTGTGACCGCGCGGCTTAGGGATTTTTTTAAAAAAAGTTGTTCAGACGTCGACGGCTAATTCTGTTTCTGATGATAAAAACCTACCTGTTTCCACCGAAAAACCTTTCAGGGGATCGTTTGCAACAGTTTGACACCATTTTTGAGTGAATTCCAGAATGTCAGATTTTTGCTGAAATTCTGACCGCGCGGCTTAGGGATTTTTTAAAAAGAAAGTTGTTCAGACGTTGAAGGCTATTTCTGTTTCTGATGATAAAAACCCACCTGTTTCCGCCGAAAAACCTTTCAGGGGATCGTTTGCAACAGTTTGGCACCATTTTTGAGGGAATTCCAGAATGTCAGATTTTTGCTGAAATTCTGACCGCGCGGCTTAGGGATTTTTTAAAAAGAAAGTTGTTCAGACGTCGAAGGCTAATTCTGTTTCTGATGATAAAAACCCACCTGTTTCCGCCGAAAAACCTTTCAGGGGATCGTTTGCAACAGTTTGGCACCATTTTTGAGTGAATTCCAAAACGCCAGATTTCTGCTGAAATTGTGACCGCGCGGCTTAGGGATTTTTTCAAAAAAAAGTTGTTCAGACATCGAGGGCTAATTCTGTTTCCAATGATAAAAACCCATCTCTTTCCACCGAAAAACCTTTCAGGGGATCGTTTGCAACAGTTTGGCACCATTTTTGAGTGAATTCCAAAACGCCAGATTTTTGCTGAAATTGTGACCGAGCGGCTTAGGGATTTTTTCAAAAAAAGTGTTTCAGACATTGATGGCTAATTCTGTTTCTGATGAT
The DNA here is from genome assembly GCF_965153285.1 of Podarcis tiliguerta. Taxonomy (NCBI): domain Eukaryota; kingdom Metazoa; phylum Chordata; class Lepidosauria; order Squamata; family Lacertidae; genus Podarcis; species Podarcis tiliguerta. The sequence continues at coordinate 88,327,490 of NC_139539.1, read as the reverse complement.
AAAAACCCACCTGTTTCCACCAAAAAACCTTTCAGGGGATCGTTTGCAACAGTTTGGCACCATTTTTGAGTGAATTCCAAAACGCCAGATTTCTGCTGAAATTGTGACCGCGCGGCTTAGGGATTTTTTCAAAAAAAAGTTGTTCAGACATCGAGGGCTAATTCTGTTTCCAATGATAAAAACCCACCTGTTTCCGCCGAAAAACCTTTCAGGGGATCGTTTGCAACAGTTTGGCACCATTTTTGAGTGAATTCCAAAACGCCAGATTTCTGCTGAAATTGTGACCGCGCGGTTTAGGGATTTTTTCAAAAAAAGGTGTTCAGACGTCGAGGGCTAATTCTGTTTCCGACGATAAAAACCCACCTGTTTCCACCGAAAAACCTTTCAGGGGATCGTTTGCAACAGTTTGGCACCATTTTTGAGTGAATTCCAGAATGTCAGATTTTTGCTGAAATTCTGACCGCGCGGCTTAGGGAGTTTTTTTTAAAAAAAGTTGTTCAGACGTCGAAGGATAATTCTGTTTCTGATGATAAAAACCCACCTCTTTCCGCCAAAAAACCTTTCAGGGGATCGTTTGCAACAGTTTGGCACCATTTTTGAGTGAATTCCAAAACGCCAGATTTCTGCTGAAATTGTGACCGCGCGGCTTAGGGATTTTTCCAAAAAAAAATTGTTCAGACATCGAGGGCTAATTCTGTTTCCAATGATAAAAACCCACCTGTTTCCTCCAAAAAACCTTTCAGAGGATCGTTTGCAACAGTTTGGCACCATTTTTGAGTGAATTCCAAAACGCCAGATTTTTGCTGAAATTGTGACCGCGCGGTTTAGGGATTTTTTAAAAAAAAGTTGTTCAGACGTTGACGGCTAATTCTGTTTCTGATGATAAAAACCTACCTGTTTCCACCGAAAAACCTTTCAGCGGATCGTTTGCAACAGTTTGACACCATTTTTGAGTGAATTCCAGAATGTCAGATTTTTGCTGAAATTCTGACCGCGCGGCTTAGGGATTTTTTCAAAAAAAAGTTGTTCAGACGTCGACGGCTAATTCTGTTTCTGATGATAAAAACCCACCTGTTTCCGCCAAAAAACCTTTCAGGGGATCGTTTGCAACAGTTTGGCACCATTTTTGAGTGAATTCCAGAATGTCAGATTTTTGCTGAAATTGTGACCGCGCGGTTTGGGATTTTTTCAAAAAAAGGTGTTCAGACGTCGAGGGCTAATTCTGTTTCCGACGATAAAAACCCATCTGTTTCCACCGAAAAACCTTTCAGGGGATCGTTTGCAACAGTTTGGCACCATTTTTGAGTGAATTCCAGAATGTCAGATTTTTGCTGAAATTCTGACCGCGCGGCTTAGGGAGTTTTTTTTTAAAAAGTTGTTCAGACGTCGAAGGCTAATTCTGTTTCTGATGATAAAAACCCACCTGTTTCCGCCAAAAAACCTTTCAGGGGATCGTTTGCAACAGTTTGGCACCATTTTTGAGTGAATTCCAAAACGCCAGATTTCTGCTGAAATTGTGACCGCGTGGCTTCGGGATATTTCAAAAAAAAAATTGTTCAGACATCGCGGGCTAATTCTGTTTCCAATGATAAAAACCCACCTGTTTCCTCTAAAAAACCTTTCAGAGGATCGTTTGCAACAGTTTGGCACCATTTTTGAGTGAATTCCAAAACGCCAGATTTTTGCTGAAATTGTGACCGCGCGGCTTAGGGATTTTTTAAAAAAAAGTTGTTCAGACGTCGACGGCTAATTCTGTTTCTGATGATAAAAACCCACCTGTTTCCGCCAAAAAACCTTTCAGGGGATCGTTTGCAACAGTTTGGCACCATTTTTGAGGGAATTCCAGAATGTCAGATTTTTGCTGAAATTCTGACCGCGCGGCTTAGGGATTTTTTAAAAAGAAAGTTGTTCAGACGTCGAAGGCTAATTCTGTTTCTGATGATAAAAACCCACCTGTTTCCGCCGAAAAACCTTTCAGGGGATCGTTTGCAACAGTTTGGCCCCATTTTTGAGTGAATTCCAAAACGCCAGATTTCTGCTGAAATTGTGACCGCGCGGCTTAGGGATTTTTTCAAAAAAAAGTTGTTCAGACATCGAGGGCTAATTCTGTTTCCAATGATAAAAACCCATCTCTTTCCACCGAAAAACCTTTCAGGGGATCGTTTGCAACAGTTTGGCACCATTTTTGAGTGAATTCCAAAACGCCAGATTTTTGCTGAAATTGTGACCGCGCGGCTTAGGGATTTTTTTAAAAAAAGTGTTTCAGACATTGATGGCTAATTCTGTTTCCAATGATAAAAACCCACCTGTTTCCTTCAAAAAACCTTTCAGAGGATCGTTTGCAACAGTTTGGCACCATTTTTGAGTGAATTCCAAAACGCCAGATTTTTGCTGAAATTGTGACTGCGCGGTTTAGGGATTTTTTCAAAAAAAGGTGTTCAGACGTCGAGGGCTAATTCTGTTTCTGACGATAAAAACCCACCTGTTTCCACCGAAAAACCTTTCAGGGGATCGTTTGCAACAGTTTTGCACCATTTTTGAGTGAATTCCAGAATGTCAGATTTTTGCTGAAATTCTGACCGCGTGGCTTAGGGAGTTTTTTTAAAAAAAGTTGTTCAGACGTCGAAGGCTAATTCTGTTTCTGATGATAAAAACCCACCTCTTTCCGCCAAAAAACCTTTCAGGGGATCGTTTGCAACAGTTTGGCACCATTTTTGAGGGAATTCCAGAATGTCAGATTTTTGCTGAAATTCTGACCGCGCGGCTTAGGGATTTTTTAAAAAGAAAGTTGTTCAGACGTCGAAGGCTAATTCTGTTTCTGATGATAAAAACCCACCTGTTTCCGCCGAAAAACCTTTCAGGGGATCGTTTGCAACAGTTTGGCCCCATTTTTGAGTGAATTCCAAAACGCCAGATTTCTGCTGAAATTGTGACCGCGCGGCTTAGGGATTTTTTCAAAAAAAAGTTGTTCAGACATCGAGGGCTAATTCTGTTTCCAATGATAAAAACCCATCTCTTTCCACCGAAAAACCTTTCAGGGGATCGTTTGCAACAGTTTGGCACCATTTTTGAGTGAATTCCAAAACGCCAGATTTTTGCTGAAATTGTGACCGCGCGGCTTAGGGATTTTTTAAAAAAAAGTGTTTCAGACATTGATGGCTAATTCTGTTTCCAATGATAAAAACCCACCTGTTTCCTTCAAAAAACCTTTCAGAGGATCGTTTGCAACAGTTTGGCACCATTTTTGAGTGAATTCCAAAACGCCAGATTTTTGCTGAAATTGTGACCGCGCGGTTTAGGGATTTTTTCAAAAAAAGGTGTTCAGACGTCGAGGGCTAATTCTGTTTCTGACGATAAAAACCCACCTGTTTCCACCGAAAAACCTTTCAGGGGATCGTTTGCAACAGTTTTGCACCATTTTTGAGTGAATTCCAGAATGTCAGATTTTTGCTGAAATTCTGACCGCGTGGCTTAGGGAGTTTTTTTAAAAAAAGTTGTTCAGACGTCGAAGGCTAATTCTGTTTCTGATGATAAAAACCCACCTCTTTCCGCCAAAAAACCTTTCAGGGGATCGTTTGCAACAGTTTGGCACCATTTTTGAGTGAATTCCAAAACGCCAGATTTCTGCTGAAATTGTGACCGCGCGGCTTAGGGATTTTTCCAAAAAAAAATTGTTCAGACATCGAGGGCTAATTCTGTTTCCAATGATAAAAACCCACCTGTTTCCTCCAAAAAACCTTTCAGAGGATCGTTTGCAACAGTTTGGCACCATTTTTGAGTGAATTCCAAAACGCCAGATTTTTGCTGAAATTGTGACCGCGCGGCTTAGGGATTTTTTAAAAAAAAGTTGTTCAGACGTCGACGGCTAATTCTGTTTCTGATGATAAAAACCTACCTGTTTCCACCGAAAAACCTTTCAGGGGATCGTTTGCAACAGTTTGACACCATTTTTGAGTGAATTCCAGAATGTCAGATTTTTGCTGAAATTCTGACCGCGCGGCTTAGGGATTTTTTTTAAAAAAGGTTGTTCAGACATCGAAGGCTAATTCTGTTTCTGATGATAAAAACCCACCTGTTTCCGCCGAAAAACCTTTCAGGGGATCGTTTGCAACAGTTTGGCACCATTTTTGAGTGAATTCCAAAACGCCAGATTTCTGCTGAAATTGTGACCGCGCGGTTTAGGGATTTTTTCAAAAAAAGGTGTTCAGACGTCGAGGGCTAATTCTGTTTCCGACGATAAAAACCCACCTGTTTCCACCGAAAAACCTTTCAGGGGATCGTTTGCAACAGTTTGGCACCATTTTTGAGTGAATTCCAGAATGTCAGATTTTTGCTGAAATTCTGACCGCGCGGCTTAGGGATTTTTTTAAAAAAAAGTTGTTCAGACGTCGAAGGCTAATTCTGTTTCTGATGATAAAAACCCACCTGTTTCCGCCGAAAAACCTTTCAGGGGATCGTTTGCAACAGTTTGGCAGCATTTTTGAGTGAATTCCAAAACGCCAGATTTCTGCTGAAATTGTGAACGCGCGGTTTAGGGATTTTTTCAAAAAAAGGTGTTCAGACGTCGAGGGCTAATCCTGTTTCCGACGATAAAAACCCACCTGTTTCCACCGAAAAACCTTTCAGGGGATCGTTTGCAACAGTTTGGCACCATTTTTGAGTGAATTCCAGAATGTCAGATTTTTGCTGAAATTCTGACCGCGCGGCTTAGGGAGTTTTTTTAAAAAAAGTTGTTCAGACGTCGAAGGCTAATTCTTTTTCTGATGATAAAAACCCACCTCTTTCCGCCAAAAAACCTTTCAGGGGATCGTTTGCAACAGTTTGGCACCATTTTTGAGTGAATTCCAAAACGCCAGATTTCTGCTGAAATTGTGACCGCGCGGCTTAGGGATTTTTCCAAAAAAAAATTGTTCAGACATCGAGGGCTAATTCTGTTTCCAATGATAAAAACCCACCTGTTTCCTCCAAAAAACCTTTCAGAGGATCGTTTGCAACAGTTTGGCACCATTTTTGAGTGAATTCCAAAACGCCAGATTTTTGCTGAAATTGTGACCGCGCGGCTTAGGGATTTTTTTTAAAAAAGTTGTTCAGACGTCGACGGCTAATTCTGTTTCTGATGATAAAAACCTACCTGTTTCCACCGAAAAACCTTTCAGCGGATCGTTTGCAACAGTTTGACACCATTTTTGAGTGAATTCCAGAATGTCAGATTTTTGCTGAAATTCTGACCGCGCGGCTTAGGGAGTTTTTTTTAAAAAAGTTGTTCAGACGTCGAAGGCTAATTCTGTTTCTGATGATAAAAACCCACCTGTTTCCGCCAAAAAACCTTTCAGGGGATCGTTTGCAACAGTTTGGCACCATTTTTGAGTGAATTCCAAAACGCCAGATTTCTGCTGAAATTGTGACCGCGCGGCTTAGGGATTTTTCCAAAAAAAAATTGTTCAGACATCGAGGGCTAATTCTGTTTCCAATGATAAAAACCCACCTGTTTCCACCGAAAAACCTTTCAGGGGATCGTTTGCAACAGTTTGGCACCATTTTTGAGTGAATTCCAAAACGCCAGATTTTTGCTGAAATTGTGACCGCGCGGCTTAGGGATTTTTTCAAAAAAAGTGTTTCAGACATTGATGGCTAATTCTGTTTCTGATGATAAAAACCCACCTGTTTCCACCGAAAAACCTTTCAGGGGATCGTTTGCAACAGTTTGGCACCATTTTTGAGTGAATTCCAGAATGTCAGATTTTTGCTGAAATTGTGACCGCGCGGCTTAGGGATTTTTTCAAAAAAAAGTTGTTCAGACGTCGAGGGCTAATTCTGTTTCTGATGATTAAAACCCACCTGTTTCCGCCAAAAAATCTTTCAGGGGATCGTTTGCAACAGTTTGTCACCATTTTTGAGTGAATTCCAAAACGCCAGATTTTTGCTGAAATTGTGACCGCGCGGTTTAGGGATTTTTTCAAAAAAAGGTGTTCAGACGTCGAGGGCTAATTCTGTTTCTGACGATAAAAAACCATCTGTTTCCACCGAAAAACCTTTCAGGGGATCGTTTGCAACAGTTTGGCACCATTTTTGAGTGAATTCCAAAACGCCAGATTTTTGCTGAAATTGTGACCGCGCGGCTTAGGGATTTTTTAAAAAAAAGTTGTTCAGACGTCGACGGCTAATTCTGTTTCTGATGATAAAAACCCACCTGTTTCCACCGAAAAACCTTTCAGGGGATCGTTTGCAACAGTTTGGCACCATTTTTGAGTGAATTCCAGAATGTCAGATTTTTGCTGAAATTCTGACCGCGCGGCTTAGGGATTTTTTTTTTTAAAAGTTGTTCAGACGTCGAAGGCTAATTCTGTTTCTGATGATAAAAACCCACCTGTTTCCGCCGAAAAACCTTTCAGGGGATCGTTTGCAACAGTTTGGCACCATTTTTGAGTGAATTCCAAAACGCCAGATTTCTGCTGAAATTGTGACTGCGCGGCTTAGGGATTTTTCCCAAAAAAAATTGTTCAGACATCGAGGGCTAATTCTGTTTCCAATGATAAAAACCCACCTGTTTCCTCCAAAAAACCTTTCAGAGGATCGTTTGCAACAGTTTGGCACCATTTTTGAGTGAATTCCAAAACGCCAGATTTTTGCTGAAATTGTGACCGCGCGGCTTAGGGATTTTTTTAATAAAAGTTGTTCAGACGTCGACGGCTAATTCTGTTTCTGATGATAAAAACCCACCTGTTTCCACTGAAAAACCTTTCAGGGGATCGTTTGCAACAGTTTGGCACCATTTTTGAGTGAATTCCAGAATGTCAGATTTTTGCTGAAATTCTGACCGCGCGGCTTAGGGATTTTTTCAAAAAAAAGTTGTTCAGACGTCGACGGCTAATTCTGTTTCTGATGATAAAAACCCACCTGTTTCCGCCAAAAAACCTTTCAGGGGATCGTTTGCAACAGTTTGGCACCATTTTTGAGTGAATTCCAGAATGTCAGATTTTTGCTGAAATTCTGACCGCGCGGCTTAGGGTTTTTTTTTTAAAAAAGTTGTTCAGACGTCGACGGCTAATTCTGTTTCTGACGATAAAAACCCACCTGTTTCCGCCGAAAAACCTTTCAGGGGATCGTTTGCAACAGTTTGGCACCATTTTTGAGTGAATTCCAAAACGCCAGATTTTTGCTGAAATTCTGACCGCGCGGCTTATGGATTTTTTCAAAAAAAGTGTTTCAGACATTGATGGCTAATTCTGTTTCTGATGATAAAAACCCACCTGTTTCCACCGAAAAACCTTTCAGGGGATCGTTTGCAACAGTTTGGCACCATGTTTGAGTGAATTCCAGAATGTTAGATTTTTGCTGAGATTCTGACCGCGCGGCTTAGGGATTTTTTCAAAAAAAAGTTGTTCAGACGTCGAGGGCTAATTCTGTTTCTGATGATAAAAACCCACCTGTTTCCGCCAAAAAACCTTTCAGGGGATCGTTTGCAACAGTTTGTCACCATTTTTGAGTGAATTCCAAAACGCCAGATTTTTGCTGAAATTGTGACCGCGCGGTTTAGGGATTTTTTCAAAAAAAGGTGTTCAGACGTCGAAGGCTGATTCTGTTTCCGACGATAAAAACCCATCTGTTTCCACCGAAAAACCTTTCAGGGGATCGTTTGCAACAGTTTGGCACCATTTTTGAGTGAATTCCAGAATGTCAGATTTTTGCTGAAATTCTGACCGCGCGGCTTAGGGAGTTTTTTTAAAAAAAGTTGTTCAGACGTCGAAGGCTAATTCTGTTTCTGATGATAAAAACCCACCTGTTTCCGCCAAAAAACCTTTCAGGGGATCGTTTGCAACAGTTTGGCACCATTTTTGAGTGAATTCCAAAACGCCAGATTTCTGCTGAAATTGTGACTGCGCGGCTTAGGGATTTTTTCAAAAAAAGGGTTTCAGACGTTGACGGCTAATTCTGTTTCTGATGATAAAAACCCACCTGTTTCCACCGAAAATCCTTTCAGGGGATCGTTTGCAACAGTTTGGCACCATTTTTGAGTGAATTCCAGAATGTCAGATTTTTGCTGAAATTCTGACCGCGCGGCTTAGGGATTTTTTTAAAAAAAAGTTGTTCAGACGTTGATGGCTAATTCTGTTTCTGATGATAAAAACCCACCTGTTTCCACCGAAAAACCTTTCAGGGGATCGTTTGCAACAGTTTGGCACCATTTTTGAGTGAATTCCAGAATGTCAGATTTTTGCTGAAATTCTGACTGCGCGGCTTAGGGATTTTTTCAAAAACAAGTTGTTCAGACGTCGACGGCTAATTCTGTTTCTGATGATAAAAACCCACCTGTTTCCGCCAAAAAACCCTTCAGGGGATCGTTTGCAACAGTTTGGCACCATTTTTGAGTGAATTCCAAAACGCCATATTTTTGCTGAAATTGTGACCACGCGGTTTAGGGATTTTTTCACAAAAAGTGTTTCAGACGTCGACGCCTAATTCTGTTTCTGATGATAAAAACCCACCTGTTTCCGCCAAAAAACCTTTCAGGGGATCGTTTGCAACAGTTTGGCACCATTTTTGAGTGAATTCCAGAATGTCAGATTTTTGCTGAAATTCTGACCGCGCGGCTTAGGGATTTTTTTTAAAAAAAGTTGTTCAGACGTCGAAGGCTAATTCTGTTTCTGATGATAAAAACCCACCTGTTTCCGCCGAAAAACCTTTCAGGGGATCGTTTGCAACAGTTTGGCACCATTTTTGAGTGAATTCCAAAACGCCAGATTTCTGCTGAAATTGTGACCGCGCGGCTTAGGGATTTTTTCAAAAAAAAGTTCTTCAGACATCGAGGGCTAATTCTGTTTCCAATGATAAAAACCCATCTCTTTCCACCGAAAAACCTTTCAGGGGATCGTTTGCAACAGTTTGGCACCATTTTTGAGTGAATTCCAAAACGCCAGATTTTTGCTGAAATTGTGACCGCGCGGCTTAGGGGTTTTTTCAAAAAAAGTGTTTCAGACATTGATGGCTAATTCTGTTTCTGATGATAAAAACCCACCTGTTTCCACCGAAAAACCTTTCAGGGGATCGTTTGCAACAGTTTGGCACCATGTTTGAGTGAATTCCAGAATGTCAGATTTTTGCTGAAATTCTGACCGCGCGGCTTAGGGATTTTTTCAAAAAAAAGTTGTTCAGACGTCGAGGGCTAATTCTGTTTCTGATGATAAAAACCCACCTGTTTCCGCCAAAAAACCTTTCAGGGGATCGTTTGCAACAGTTTGTCACCATTTTTGAGTGAATTCCAAAACGCCAGATTTTTGCTGAAATTGTGACCGCGCGGCTTAGGGAGTTTTTTAAAAAAAAGTTGTTCAGACGTCGAAGGCTAATTCTGTTTCTGATGATAAAAACCCACCTGTTTCCGCCAAAAAACCTTTCAGGGGATCGTTTGCCACAGTTTGGCACCATTTTTGAGTGAATTCCAAAACGCCAGATTTCTGCTGAAATTGTGACCGCGCGGCTTAGGGATTTTTTCAAAAAAAGTGTTTCAGACGTTGACGGCTAATTCTGTTTCTGATGATAAAAACCCACCTGTTTCCACCGAAAAACCTTTCAGGGGATCGTAAGCAACAGTTTGGCACCATTTGTGAGTGAATTCCAAAACGCCATATTTTTGCTGAAATTGTGACCGCGCGGTTTAGGGATTTTTTCAATAAAAGTGTTTCAGACGTGGACGCCTAATTCTGTTTCTGATGATAAAAACCCACCTGTTTCCACCGAAAAACATTTCAGGGGATCGTTTGCAACAGTTTGGCACCATTTTTGAGTGAATTCCAAAACACCAGATTTCTGCTGAAATTGTGACCGCGCTGCTTAGGGATTTTTTTTTTAAAAAAGTTGTTCAGACGTCGACGGCTAATTCTCTTTCTGATGTTAAAAACCTATCTCTTTCCACCGAAAAACCTTTCACGGGATCGTTTGCAACAGTTTGGCACCATTTTTGAGTGAATTCCAAAACACCAGATTTTTGCTGAAATTGTGACCGCGCGGCTTAGGGATTTTTTCAAAAAAAGTGTTTCAGTCGTTGACGGCTAATTCTGTTTCTGATGATAAAAACCCACCTGTTTCCACCGATAAACCTTTCAGGGGATCGTTTGCAACAGTTTGGCACCATTTTTGAGTGAATTCCAGAATGTCAGATTTTTGCTGAAATTCTGACCGCGCGGCTTAGGGATTTTTTCAAAAAAAAGTTGTTCAGACGTCGACGGCTAATTCTGTTTCCAATGATAAAAACCCATCTATTTCCGCCAAAAAACCTTTCAGAGGATCGTTTGCAACAGTTTGGCACCATTTTTGAGTGAATTCCAAAACGCCAGATTTTTGCTGAAATTGTGACCGCGCGGCTTAGGGAGTTTTTTAAAAAAAAGTTGTTCAGACGTCGAAGGCTAATTCTGTTTCTGATGATAAAAACCCACCTGTTTCCGCCAAAAAACCTTTCAGGGGATCGTTTGCCACAGTTTGGCACCATTTTTGAGTGACTTCCAAAACGCCAGATTTCTGCTGAAATTGTGACCGCGCGGCTTAGGGATTTTTTCAAAAAAAGTGTTTCAGACGTTGACGGCTAATTCTGTTTCTGATGATAAAAACCCACCTGTTTCCACCGAAAAACCTTTCAGGGGATCGTATGCAACAGTTTGGCACCATTTGTGAGTGAATTCCAAAACGCCATATTTTTGCTGAAATTGTGACCGCGCGGTTTAGGGATTTTTTCAATAAAAGTGTTTCAGACGTGGACGCCTAATTCTGTTTCTGATGATAAAAACCCACCTGTTTCCACCGAAAAACCTTTCAGGGGATCGTTTGCAACAGTTTGGCACCATTTTTGAGTGAATTCCAAAACACCAGATTTCTGCTGAAATTGTGACCGCGCTGCTTAGGGATTTTTTTTTAAAAAAAGTTGTTCAGACGTCGACGGCTAATTCTCTTTCTGATGTTAAAAACCCATCTCTTTCCACCGAAAAACCTTTCACGGGATCGTTTGCAACAGTTTGGCACCATTTTTGAGTGAATTCCAAAACACCAGATTTTTGCTGAAATTGTGACCGCGCGGCTTAGGGATTTTTTCAAAAAAAGTGTTTCAGACGTTGACGGCTAATTCTGTTTCTGATGATAAAAACCCACCTGTTTCCACCGATAAACCTTTCAGGGGATCGTTTGCAACAGTTTGGCACCATTTTTGAGTGAATTCCAGAATGTCAGATTTTTGCTGAAATTCTGACCGCGCGGCTTAGGGATTTTTTCAAAAAAAAGTTGTTCAGACGTCGACGGCTAATTCTGTTTCCAATGATAAAAACCCATCTATTTCCGCCAAAAAACCTTTCAGAGGATCGTTTGCAACAGTTTGGCACCATTTTTGAGTGAATTCCAGAATGTCAGATTTTTGCTGAAATTCTGACCGCGCGGCTTAGGGATTTTTTCAAAAAAAAGTTGTTCAGACGTCGACGGCTAATTCTGTTTCTGATGATAAAAACCCACCTGTTTCCGCCGATAAACCTTTCAGGGGATCGTTTGCAACAGTTTGGCACCATTTTTGAGTGAATTCCAAAACGCCAGATTTCTGCTGAAATTGTGACCGCGCGGCTTAGGGATTTTTTCAAAAAAACGTTGTTCAGACATCGAGGGCTAGTTCTGTTTCCAATGATAAAAACCCATCTCTTTCCACCGAAAAACCTTTCAGGGGATCGTTTGCAACAGTTTGGCACCATTTTTGAGTGAATTCCAAAACGCCAGATTTTTGCTGAAATTGTGACCGCACGCGCCTTAGGGATTTTTTCAAAAAAAGTGTTTCAGACGTTGACGGCTAATTCTGTTTCTGATGATAAAAACCCACCTGTTTCCACCGAAAAACCTTTCAGGGGATCGTATGCAACAGTTTGGCACCATTTTTGAGTGAATTCCAGAATGTCAGATTTTTGCTGAAATTCTGACCGCGCGGCTTAGGGAGTTTTTTTTAAAAAAGTTGTTCAGACGTCGAGGGCTAATTCTGTTTCTGATGATAAAAACCCACCTGTTTCCGCCAAAAAACCTTTCAGGGGATCGTTTGCAACAGTTTGGCACCATTTTTGAGTGAATTCCAAAACGCCAGATTTTTGCTGAAATTGTGACCGCGCGGCTTAGGGATTTTTTCAAAAAAAGTGTTTCAGACATTGATGTCTAATTCTGTTTCTGATGATAAAAACCCACCTGTTTCCGCCAAAAAACCTTTCAGGGGATCGTTTGCAACAGTTTGGCACCATTTTTGAGTGAATTCCAAAACGCCAGATTTCGGCTGAAATTGTGACCGCGCGGCTTAGGGATTTTTTCAAAAAAAGTGTTTCAGACGTTGACGGCTAATTCTGTTTCTGATGATAAAAACCCACCTGTTTCCACCGATAAACCTTTCAGGGGATCGTTTGCAACAGTTTGGCACCATTTTTGAGTGAATTCCAGAATGTCAGATCTTTGCTGAAATTCTGACCGCGCGGCTTAGGGATTTTTTCAAAAAAAAAGTTGTTCAGACGTCGACAGCTAATTCTGTTTCTGATGATAAAAACCCACCTGTTTCCGCCAAAAAACCTTTCAGGGGATCGTTTGCAACAGTTTGGCACCATTTTTGAGTGAATTCTAAAACACCAGATTTTTGCTGAAATTGTGACCGCGCGGCTTAGGGATTTTTTCAAAAAAAGTTGTTCAGACGTCGACGGCTAATTCTCTTTCTGATGTTAAAAACCCATCTCTTTCCACAGAAAAACCTTTCACGGGATCGTTTGAAACAGTTTGGCACCATTTTTGAGTGAATTCCAAAACACCAGATTTTTGCTGAAATTGTGACCGCGCGGCTTAGGGATTTTTTCAAAAAAAGTGTTTCAGACGTTGACGGCTAATTCTGTTTCTGATGATAAAAACCCACCTGTTTCCGCCAAAAAACCTTTCAGGGGATCGTTTGCAACAGTTTGGCACCATTTTTGAGTGAATTCCAGAATGTCAGATTTTTGCTGAAATTCTGAGCGCGCGGCTTAGGGATTTTTTATTAAAAAAATTGTTCAGAGGTCGACAGCTAATTCTCTTTCTGATGTTAAAAACTCACCTGTTTCCACCGAAAAACCTTTCAGGGGATCGTTTGCAACAGTTTGGCACCATTTTTGAGTGAATTCCAGAATGTCAGATTTTTGCTGAAATTCTGACCGCGCGGCTTAGGGATTTTTTCAAAAAAAAGTTGTTCAGACGTCGATGGCTAATTCTGTTTCTGATGATAAAAACCCATATGTTTCCACCGAAAAACCTTTCAGGGGATCGTTTGCAACAGTTTGGCACCATTTTTGAGTGAATTCCAGAATGTCAGATTTTTGCTGAAATTCTGACCGCGCGGCTTAGGGAGTTTTTTAAAAAAAAGTTGTTCTGACGTCGAAGGCTAATTCTGTTTCTGATGATAAAAACCCACCTGTTTCCGCCAAAAAACCTTTCAGGGGATCGTTTGCAACAGTTTGGCACCATTTTTGAGTGAATTCCAAAACGCCAGATTTCGGCTGAAATTGTGACCGCGCGGCTTAGGGATTTTTTCAAAAAAACTGTTTCAGACGTTGACGGCTAATTCTGTTTCTGATGATAAAAACCCACCTGTTTCCACCGAAAAACCTTTCAGGGGATCGTTTGCAACAGTTTGGCACCATTTTTGAGTGAATTCCAGAATGTCAGATTTTTGCTGAAATTCTGACCGCGCGGCTTACGGATTTTTTCAAAAACAAGTTGTTCAGACGTCGACGGCTAATTCTGTTTCCAATGATAAAAACCCATCTATTTCCGCCAAAAAACCTTTCAGAGGATCGTTTGCAACAGTTTGGCACCATTTTTGAGTGAATTCCAGAATGTCAGATTTTTGCTGAAATTCTGACCGCGCGGCTTAGGGATTTTTTCAAAAAAAAGTTGTTCAGACGTCGACGGCTAATTCTGTTTCTGATGATAAAAACCCACCTGTTTCCGCCAAAAAACCCTTCAGGGGATCGTTTGCAACAGTTTGGCACCATTTTTGAGTGAATTCCAAAACGCCATATTTTTGCTGAAATTGTGACCGCGCGGTTTAGGGATTTTTTCAAAAAAAGTGTTTCAGACGTCGACGCCTAATTCTGTTTCTGATGATAAAAACCCACCTGTTTCCGCCAAAAAACCTTTCAGGGGATCGTTTGCAACAGTTTGGCACCATTTTTGAGTGAATTCCAGAATGTCAGATTTTTGCTGAAATTCTGACCGCGCGGCTTAGGGATTTTTTTTAAAAAAAGTTGTTCAGACGTCGAAGCCTAATTCTGTTTCTGATGATAAAAACCCACCTGTTTCCGCCGAAAAACCTTTCATGGGATCGTTTGCAACAGTTTGGCACCATTTTTGAGTGAATTCCAGAATGTCAGATCTTTGCTGAAATTCTGACCGCGCGGCTTAGGGATTTTTTAAAAAAAAGTTGTTCAGACGTCGACGGCTAATTCTGTTTCCAATGATAAAAACCCATCTCTTTCCACCGAAAAACCTTTCAGGGGTTCGTTTGCAACAGTTTGGCACCATTTTTGAGTGAATTCCAAAACGCCAGATTTTTGCTGAAATTCTGACCGCGCGGCTTAGGGAGTTTTTTTAAAAAAAGTTGTTCTGACGTCGAAGGCTAATTCTGTTTCTGATGATAAAAACCCACCTGTTTCCGCCAAAAAACCTTTCAGGGGATCGTTTGCAACAGTTTGGCACCATTTTTGAGTGAATTCCAAAACGCCAGATTTTGGCTGAAATTGTGACCGCGCGGCTTAGGGATTTTTTCAAAAAAAGTGTTTCAGACGTTGACGGCTAATTCTGTTTCTGATGATAAAAACCCACCTGTTTCCACCGATAAACCTTTCAGGGGATCGTTTGCAACAGTTTGGCACCATTTTTGAGTGAATTCCAGAATGTCAGATCTTTGCTGAAATTCTGACCGCGCGGCTTAGGGATTTTTTCAAAAAAAAAGTTGTTCAGACGTCGACAGCTAATTCTGTTTCTGATGATAAAAACCCACCTGTTTCCGCCAAAAAACCTTTCAGGGGATCGTTTGCAACAGTTTGGCACCATTTTTGAGTGAATTCTAAAACACCAGATTTTTGCTGAAATTGTGACCGCGCGGCTTAGGGATTTTTTCAAAAAAAGTTGTTCAGACGTCGACGGCTAATTCTCTTTCTGATGTTAAAAACCCATCTCTTTCCACAGAAAAACCTTTCACGGGATCGTTTGAAACAGTTTGGCACCATTTTTGAGTGAATTCCAAAACACCAGATTTTTGCTGAAATTGTGACCGCGCGGCTTAGGGATTTTTTCAAAAAAAGTGTTTCAGACGTTGACGGCTAATTCTGTTTCTGATGATAAAAACCCACCTGTTTCCGCCAAAAAACCTTTCAGGGGATCGTTTGCAACAGTTTGGCACCATTTTTGAGTGAATTCCAGAATGTCAGATTTTTGCTGAAATTCTGAGCGCGCGGCTTAGGGATTTTTTATAAAAAAAATTGTTCAGACGTCGACAGCTAATTCTCTTTCTGATGTTAAAAACTCACCTGTTTCCACCGAAAAACCTTTCAGGGGATCGTTTGCAACAGTTTGGCACCATTTTTGAGTGAATTCCAGAATGTCAGATTTTTGCTGAAATTCTGACCGCGCGGCTTAGGGATTTTTTCAAAAAAAAGTTGTTCAGACGTCGATGGCTAATTCTGTTTCTGATGATAAAAACCCATATGTTTCCACCGAAAAACCTTTCAGGGGATCGTTTGCAACAGTTTGGCACCATTTTTGAGTGAATTCCAGAATGTCAGATTTTTGCTGAAATTCTGACCGCGCGGCTTAGGGAGTTTTTTAAAAAAAAGTTGTTCTGACGTCGAAGGCTAATTCTGTTTCTGATGATAAAAACCCACCTGTTTCCGCCAAAAAACCTTTCAGGGGATCGTTTGCAACAGTTTGGCACCATTTTTGAGTGAATTCCAAAACGCCAGATTTCGGCTGAAATTGTGACCGCGCGGCTTAGGGATTTTTTCAAAAAAACTATTTCAGACGTTGACGGCTAATTCTGTTTCTGATGATAAAAACCCACCTGTTTCCACCGAAAAACCTTTCAGGGGATCGTTTGCAACAGTTTGGCACCATTTTTGAGTGAATTCCAGAATGTCAGATTTTTGCTGAAATTCTGACCGCGCGGCTTACGGATTTTTTCAAAAACAAGTTGTTCAGACGTCGACGGCTAATTCTGTTTCCAATGATAAAAACCCATCTATTTCCGCCAAAAAACCTTTCAGAGGATCGTTTGCAACAGTTTGGCACCATTTTTGAGTGAATTCCAGAATGTCAGATTTTTGCTGAAATTCTGACCGCGCGGCTTAGGGATTTTTTCAAAAAAAAGTTGTTCAGACGTCGACGGCTAATTCTGTTTCTGATGATAAAAACCCACCTGTTTCCGCCAAAAAACCCTTCAGGGGATCGTTTGCAACAGTTTGGCACCATTTTTGAGTGAATTCCAAAACGCCATATTTTTGCTGAAATTGTGACCGCGCGGTTTAGGGATTTTTTCAAAAAAAGTGTTTCAGACGTCGACGCCTAATTCTGTTTCTGATGATAAAAACCCACCTGTTTCCGCCAAAAAACCTTTCAGGGGATCGTTTGCAACAGTTTGGCACCATTTTTGAGTGAATTCCAGAATGTCAGATTTTTGCTGAAATTCTGACCGCGCGGCTTAGGGATTTTTTTTAAAAAAAGTTGTTCAGACGTCGAAGCCTAATTCTGTTTCTGATGATAAAAACCCACCTGTTTCCGCCGAAAAACCTTTCAGGGGATCGTTTGCAACAGTTTGGCACCATTTTTGAGTGAATTCCAGAATGTCAGATCTTTGCTGAAATTCTGACCGCGCGGCTTAGGGATTTTTTAAAAAAAAGTTGTTCAGACGTCGACGGCTAATTCTGTTTCCAATGATAAAAACCCATCTCTTTCCACCGAAAAACCTTTCAGGGGTTCGTTTGCAACAGTTTGGCACCATTTTTGAGTGAATTCCAAAACGCCAGATTTTTGCTGAAATTCTGACCGCGCGGCTTAGGGAGGTTTTTTAAAAAAAGTTGTTCTGACGTCGAAGGCTAATTCTGTTTCTGATGATAAAAACCCACCTGTTTCCGCCAAAAAACCTTTCAGGGGATCGTTTGCAACAGTTTGGCACCATTTTTGAGTGAATTCCAAAACGCCAGATTTTGGCTGAAATTGTGACCGCGCGGCTTAGGGATTTTTTCAAAAAAAGTGTTTCAGACGTTGACGGCTAATTCTGTTTCTGATGATAAAAACCCACCTGTTTCCACCGATAAACCCTTCAGGGGATCGTTTGCAACAGTTTGGCACCATTTTTGAGTGAATTCCAGAATGTCAGATTTTTGCTGAAATTCTGACCGCGCGGCTTAGGGATTTTTTCAAAAAAAAGTTGTTCAGACGTCGACGGCTAATTCTGTTTCTGATGATAAAAACCCACCTGTTTCCGCCAAAAAACCCTTCAGGGGATCGTTTGCAACAGTTTGGCACCATTTTTGAGTGAATTCCAAAACGCCATATTTTTGCTGAAATTGTGACCGCGCGGTTTAGGGATTTTTTCAAAAAAAGTGTTTCAGACGTCGACGCCTAATTCTGTTTCTGATGATAAAAACCCACCTGTTTCCGCCAAAAAACCTTTCAGGGGATCGTTTGCAACAGTTTGGCACCATTTTTGAGTGAATTCCAGAATGTCAGATTTTTGCTGAAATTCTGACCGCGCGGCTTAGGGATTTTTTTTAAAAAAAGTTGTTCAGACGTCGAAGCCTAATTCTGTTTCTGATGATAAAAACCCACCTGTTTCCGCCGAAAAACCTTTCAGGGGATCGTTTGCAACAGTTTGGCACCATTTTTGAGTGAATTCCAAAACGCCAGATTTCTGCTGAAATTGTGACCGCGCGGCTTAGGGATTTTTTCAAAAAAACGTTGTTCAGACATCGAGGGCTAATTCTGTTTCCAATGATAAAAACCCATCTCTTTCCACGGAAAAACCTTTCAGGGGTTCGTTTGCAACAGTTTGGCACCATTTTTGAGTGAATTCCAAAACGCCAGATTTTTGCTGAAATTGTGACCGCGCGGCTTAGGGATTTTTTCAAAAAAAAAATTTCAGACGTCGACGGCTAATTCTGTTTCTGATGATAAAAACCCACCTGTTTCCACCGAAAAACCTTTCAGGGGATCGTTTGCAACAGTTTGGCACCATTTTTGAGTGAATTCCAGAATGTCAGATCTTTGCTGAAATTCTGACCGTGCGGCTTAGGGATTTTTTCAAAAAAAAAGTTGTTCAGACGTCGACAGCTAATTCTGTTTCTGATGATAAAAACCCACCTGTTTCCTCCAAAAAACCTTTCAGGGGATCGTTTGCAACAGTTTCGCACCATTTTTGAGTGAATTCAAAAACGCCAGATTTCGGCTGAAATTGTGACCGCGCGGCTTAGGGATTTTTTCAAAAAAAGTTGTTCAGACGTCGACCGGTAATTCTGTTTCTGATGATAAAAACCCACCTGTTTCCTCCAAAAAATCTTTCAGGGGATCGTTTGCAACAGTTTGGCACCATTTTTGAGTGAATTCCAGAATGTCAGATTTTTGCTGAAATTGTGACCGCGCGGTTTAGGGATTTTTTCAAAAAAAGTTGTTCAGAAGTCGACGGCTAATTCTGTTTCTGATGATAAAAACCCACCTGTTTCTGCCAAAAAACTTTTCAGGGGATCGTTTGCAACAGTTTGGCACCATTTTTGAGTGAATTCCAAAACGCCAGATTTTTGCTGAAATTCTGACCGCTCGGCTTAGGGAGTTTTTTAAAAAAAAGTTGTTCAGACGTCGAAGGCTAATTCTGTTTCTGATGATAAAAACCCATCTCTTTCCACCGAAAAACCTTTCAGGGGTTCGTTTGCAACAGTTTGGCACCATTTTTGAGTGAATTCCAAAACGCCAGATTTTTGCTGAAATTGTGACCGCGCGGCTTAGGGATTTTTTCAAAAAAGTTTTTCAGACGTTGACGGCTAATTCTGTTTCTGATGATAAAAACCCACCTGTTTCCACCCAAAAACCTTTCAGGGGATCGTTTGCAACAGTTTGGCACCATTTTTGAGTGAATTCCAGAATGTCAGATTTTTGCTGAAATTCTGAAGGCGCGGCTTAGGGAGTTTTTTTAAAAAAAGTTGTACTGACGTCGAAGGCTAATTCTGTTTCTGATGATAAAAACCCACCTGTTTCGGCCAAAAAACCTTTCAGGGGATCGTTTGCAACAGTTTGGCACCATTTTTGAGTGAATTTCAAAAAGCCATATTTCGGCTGAAATTGTGACCGCGCGGCTTAGGGATTTTTTTAAAATAAATTGTTGAGACGTCGACGGCTAATTCTGTTTCTGATGATAAAAACCCACCTGTTTCCGCCAAAAAACCTTTCAGGGGATCGTTTGCAACAGTTTGGCACCATTTTTGAGTGAATTCCAGAATGTCAGATTTTTGCTGAAATTCTGACCGCGCGGCTTAGGGATTTTTTTTAAAAAAAGTTGTCCAGACGTCGACGGCTAATTCTCTTTCTGATGTTAAAAACCCATCTCTTTCCACCGAAAAACCTTTCAGGGGATCGTTTGCAACAGTTTGGTACCATTTTTGAGTGAATTCCAAAAAGCCAGATTTTTGCTGAAATTGTGACCGCGCGGCTTAGTGATTTTTTCAAAAAAGTTTTTCAGACGTTGACGGCTAATTCTGTTTCTGATGATAAAAACCCACCTGTTTCCACCGAAAAACCTTTCAGGGGATCGTTTGCAACAGTTTGGCACCATTTTTGAGTGAATTCCAGAATGTCAGATTTTTGCTGAAATTCTGACGGCGCGGCTTAGGGAGTTTTTTTAAAAAAAGTTGTACTGACGTCGAAGGCTAATTCTGTTTCTGATGATAAAAACCCACCTGTTTCCGCCAAAAAACCTTTCAGGGGATCGTTTGCAACAGTTTGGCACCATTTTTGAGTGAATTCCAAAACGCCAGATTTCGGCTGAAATTGTGACCGCGCGGCTTAGGGATTTTTTCAAAAAAAGTGTTTCAGACGTTGACGGCTAATTCTGTTTCTGATGATAAAAACCCACCTGTTTCCACCGATAAACCTTTCAGGGGATCGTTTGCAACAGTTTGGCACCATTTTTGAGTGAATTCCAGAATGTCAGATCTTTGCTGAAATTCTGACCGCGCGGCTTAGGGATTTTTTCAAAAAAAAAGTT
Source organism: Podarcis tiliguerta (assembly GCF_965153285.1). Lineage (NCBI taxonomy): Eukaryota > Metazoa > Chordata > Lepidosauria > Squamata > Lacertidae > Podarcis > Podarcis tiliguerta. The sequence goes on along the minus strand of NC_139539.1, from coordinate 88,307,215 downwards.
GTTCAGACGTCGACAGCTAATTCTGTTTCTGATGATAAAAACCCACCTGTTTCCGCCAAAAAACCTTTCAGGGGATCGTTTGCAACAGTTTGGCACCATTTTTGAGTGAATTCTAAAACACCAGATTTTTGCTGAAATTGTGACCGCGCGGCTTAGGGATTTTTTCAAAAAAAGTTGTTCAGACGTCGACGGCTAATTCTCTTTCTGATGTTAAAAACCCATCTCTTTCCACAGAAAAACCTTTCACGGGATCGTTTGAAACAGTTTGGCACCATTTTTGAGTGAATTCCAAAACACCAGATTTTTGCTGAAATTGTGACCGCGCGGCTTAGGGATTTTTTCAAAAAAAGTGTTTCAGACGTTGACTGCTAATTCTGTTTCTGATGATAAAAACCCACCTGTTTCCGCCAAAAAACCTTTCAGGGGATCGTTTGCAACAGTTTGGCACCATTTTTGAGTGAATTCCAGAATGTCAGATTTTTGCTGAAATTCTGAGCGCGCGGCTTAGGGATTTTTTATAAAAAAAATTGTTCAGACGTCGACAGCTAATTCTCTTTCTGATGTTAAAAACTCACCTGTTTCCGCCAAAAAACCTTTCAGGGGATCGTTTGCAACAGTTTGGCACCATTTTTGAGTGAATTCCAAAACACCAGATTTCTGCTGAAATTGTGACTGCTCGGCTTAGGGATTTTTTCAAAAAAAAGTTGTTCAGACGTCGATGGCTAATTCTGTTTCTGATGATAAAAACCCATATGTTTCCACCGAAAAACCTTTCAGGGGATCGTTTGCAACAGTTTGGCACCATTTTTGAGTGAATTCCAGAATGTCAGATTTTTGCTGAAATTCTGACCGCGCGGCTTAGGGAGTTTTTTAAAAAAAAGTTGTTCTGACGTCGAAGGCTAATTCTGTTTCTGATGATAAAAACCCACCTGTTTCCGCCAAAAAACCTTTCAGGGGATCGTTTGCAACAGTTTGGCACCATTTTTGAGTGAATTCCAAAAAGCCAGATTTCGGCTGAAATTGTGACCGCGCGGCTTAGGGATTTTTTCAAAAAAGTTTTTCAGACGTTGACGGCTAATTCTGTTTCTGATGATAAAAACCCACCTGTTTCCACCGAAAAACCTTTCAGGGGATCGTTTGCAACAGTTTGTCACCATTTTTGAGTGAATTCCAGAATGTCAGATTTTTGCTGAAATTCTGACGGCGCGGCTTAGGGAGTTTTTTTAAAAAAAGTTGTACTGACGTCGAAGGCTAATTCTGTTTCTGATGATAAAAACCCACCTGTTTCCGCCAAAAAACCTTTCAGGGGATCGTTTGCAACAGTTTGGCACCATTTTTGAGTGAATTTCAAAAAGCCATATTTCGGCTGAAATTGTGACCGCGCGGCTTAGGGATTTTTTTAAAATAAATTGTTGAGACGTCGACGGCTAATTCTGTTTCTGATGATAAAAACCCACCTGTTTCCGCCAAAAAACCTTTCAGGGGATCGTTTGCAACAGTTTGGCACCATTTTTGAGTGAATTCCAGAATGTCAGATTTTTGCTGAAATTCTGACCGCGCGGCTTAGGGATTTTTTTTTAAAAAAGTTGTCCAGACGTCGACGGCTAATTCTCTTTCTGATGTTAAAAACCCATCTGTTTCCACCGAAAAACCTTTCAGGGGATCGTTTGCAACAGTTTGGTACCATTTTTGAGTGAATTCCAAAACGCCAGATTTTTGCTGAAATTGTGACCGCGCGGCTTAGTGATTTTTTCAAAAAAGTTTTTCAGACGTTGACGGCTAATTCTGTTTCTGATGATAAAAACCCACCTGTTTCCACCGAAAAACCTTTCAGGGGATCGTTTGCAACAGTTTGGCACCATTTTTGAGTGAATTCCAGAATGTCAGATTTTTGCTGAAATTCTGACGGCGCGGCTTAGGGAGTTTTTTTAAAAAAAGTTGTACTGACGTCGAAGGCTAATTCTGTTTCTGATGATAAAAACCCACCTGTTTCCGCCAAAAAACCTTTCAGGGGATCGTTTGCAACAGTTTGGCACCATTTTTGAGTGAATTCCAAAACTCCAGATTTCGGCTGAAATTGTGACCGCGCGGCTTAGGGATTTTTTCAAAAAAAGTGTTTCAGACGTTGACGGCTAATTCTGTTTCTGATGATAAAAACCCACCTGTTTCCACCGATAAACCTTTCAGGGGATCGTTTGCAACAGTTTGGCACCATTTTTGAGTGAATTCCAGAATGTCAGATCTTTGCTGAAATTCTGACCGCGCGGCTTAGGGATTTTTTCAAAAAAAAAGTTGTTCAGACGTCGACAGCTAATTCTGTTTCTGATGATAAAAACCCACCTGTTTCCGCCAAAAAACCTTTCAGGGGATCGTTTGCAACAGTTTGGCACCATTTTTGAGTGAATTCTAAAACACCAGATTTTTGCTGAAATTGTGACCGCGCGGCTTAGGGATTTTTTCAAAAAAAGTTGTTCAGACGTCGACGGCTAATTCTCTTTCTGATGTTAAAAACCCATCTCTTTCCACAGAAAAACCTTTCACGGGATCGTTTGAAACAGTTTGGCACCATTTTTGAGTGAATTCCAAAACACCAGATTTTTGCTGAAATTGTGACCGCGCGGCTTAGGGATTTTTTCAAAAAAAGTGTTTCAGACGTTGACTGCTAATTCTGTTTCTGATGATAAAAACCCACCTGTTTCCGCCAAAAAACCTTTCAGGGGATCGTTTGCAACAGTTTGGCACCATTTTTGAGTGAATTCCAGAATGTCAGATTTTTGCTGAAATTCTGAGCGCGCGGCTTAGGGATTTTTTATAAAAAAAATTGTTCAGACGTCGACAGCTAATTCTCTTTCTGATGTTAAAAACTCACCTGTTTCCGCCAAAAAACCTTTCAGGGGATCGTTTGCAACAGTTTGGCACCATTTTTGAGTGAATTCCAAAACACCAGATTTCTGCTGAAATTGTGACTGCTCGGCTTAGGGATTTTTTCAAAAAAAAGTTGTTCAGACGTCGATGGCTAATTCTGTTTCTGATGATAAAAACCCATATGTTTCCACCGAAAAACCTTTCAGGGGATCGTTTGCAACAGTTTGGCACCATTTTTGAGTGAATTCCAGAATGTCAGATTTTTGCTGAAATTCTGACCGCGCGGCTTAGGGAGTTTTTTTAAAAAAAGTTGTTCTGACGTCGAAGGCTAATTCTGTTTCTGATGATAAAAACCCACCTGTTTCCGCCAAAAAACCTTTCAGGGGATCGTTTGCAACAGTTTGGAACCATTTTTGAGTGAATTCCAAAACGCCAGATTTCGGCTGAAATTGTGACCGCGCGGCATAGGGATTATTTCCAAAAAACTGTTTCAGACGTTGACGGCTAATTCTGTTTCTGATGATAAAAACCCACCTGTTTCCACCGAAAAACCTTTCAGGGGATCGTTTGCAACAGTTTGGCACCATTTTTGAGTGAATTCCAGAATGTCAGATTTTTGCTGAAATTCTGACCGCGCGGCTTAGGGATTTTTTCAAAAAAAAGTTGTTCAGACGTCGACGGCTAATTCTGTTTCCAATGATAAAAACCCATCTATTTCCGCCAAAAAACCTTTCAGAGGATCGTTTGCAACAGTTTGGCACCATTTTTGAGTGAATTCCAGAATGTCAGATTTTTGCTGAAATTCTGACCGCGCGGCTTAGGGATTTTTTCAAAAAAAAGTTGTTCAGACGTCGACGGCTAATTCTGTTTCTGATGATAAAAACCCACCTGTTTCCGCCAAAAAACCCTTCAGGGGATCGTTTGCAACAGTTTGGCACCATTTTTGAGTGAATTCCAAAACGCCATATTTTTGCTGAAATTGTGACCGCGCGGTTTAGGGATTTTTTCAAAAAAAGTGTTTCAGACGTCGAAGCCTAATTCTGTTTCTGATGATAAAAACCCACCTGTTTCCGCCAAAAAACCTTTCAGGGGATCGTTTGCAACAGTTTGGTACCATTTTTGAGTGAATTCCAAAACGCCAGATTTTTGCTGAAATTGTGACCGCGCGGCTTAGGGATTTTTTCAAAAAAGTTTTTCAGACGTTGACGGCTAATTCTGTTTCTGATGATAAAAACCCACCTGTTTCCACCGAAAAACCTTTCAGGGGATCGTTTGCAACAGTTTGGCACCATTTTTGAGTGAATTCCAGAATGTCAGATTTTTGCTGAAATTCTGACGGCGCGGCTTAGGGAGTTTTTTTAAAAAAAGTTGTACTGACGTCGAAGGCTAATTCTGTTTCTGATGATAAAAACCCACCTGTTTCCGCCAAAAAACCTTTCAGGGGATCGTTTGCAACAGTTTGGCACCATTTTTGAGTGAATTTCAAAAAGCCATATTTCGGCTGAAATTGTGACCGCGCGGCTTAGGGATTTTTTAAAAATAAATTGTTGAGACGTCGACGGCTAATTCTGTTTCTGATGATAAAAACCCACCTGTTTCCGCCAAAAAACCTTTCAGGGGATCGTTTGCAACAGTTTGGCACCATTTTTGAGTGAATTCCAGAATGTCAGATTTTTGCTGAAATTCTGACCGCGCGGCTTAGGGAGTTTTTTAAAAAAAAGTTGTTCTGACGTCGAAGGCTAATTCTGTTTCTGATGATAAAAACCCACCTGTTTCCGCCAAAAAACCTTTCAGGGGATCGTTTGCAACAGTTTGGCACCATTTTTGAGTGAATTCCAAAACGCCAGATTTCGGCTGAAATTGTGACCGCGCGGCATAGGGATTATTTCCAAAAAACTGTTTCAGACGTTGACGGCTAATTCTGTTTCTGATGATAAAAACCCACCTGTTTCCACCGAAAAACCTTTCAGGGGATCGTTTGCAACAGTTTGGCACCATTTTTGAGTGAATTCCAGAATGTCAGATTTTTGCTGAAATTCTGACCGCGCGGCTTAGGGATTTTTTCAAAAAAAAGTTGTTCAGACGTCGACGGCTAATTCTGTTTCCAATGATAAAAACCCATCTATTTCCGCCAAAAAACCTTTCAGAGGATCGTTTGCAACAGTTTGGCACCATTTTTGAGTGAATTCCAGAATGTCAGATTTTTGCTGAAATTCTGACCGCGCGGCTTAGGGATTTTTTCAAAAAAAAGTTGTTCAGACGTCGACGGCTAATTCTGTTTCTGATGATAAAAACCCACCTGTTTCCGCCAAAAAACCCTTCAGGGGATCGTTTGCAACAGTTTGGCACCATTTTTGAGTGAATTCCAAAACGCCATATTTTTGCTGAAATTGTGACCGCGCGGTTTAGGGATTTTTTCAAAAAAAGTGTTTCAGACGTCGACGCCTAATTCTGTTTCTGATGATAAAAACCCACCTGTTTCCGCCAAAAAACCTTTCAGGGGATCGTTTGCAACAGTTTGGTACCATTTTTGAGTGAATTCCAAAACGCCAGATTTTTGCTGAAATTGTGACCGCGCGGCTTAGGGATTTTTTCAAAAAAGTTTTTCAGACGTTGACGGCTAATTCTGTTTCTGATGATAAAAACCCACCTGTTTCCACCGAAAAACCTTTCAGGGGATCGTTTGCAACAGTTTGGCACCATTTTTGAGTGAATTCCAGAATGTCAGATTTTTGCTGAAATTCTGACGGCGCGGCTTAGGGAGTTTTTTTAAAAAAAGTTGTACTGACGTCGAAGGCTAATTCTGTTTCTGATGATAAAAACCCACCTGTTTCCGCCAAAAAACCTTTCAGGGGATCGTTTGCAACAGTTTGGCACCATTTTTGAGTGAATTTCAAAAAGCCATATTTCGGCTGAAATTGTGACCGCGCGGCTTAGGGATTTTTTTAAAATAAATTGTTGAGACGTCGACGGCTAATTCTGTTTCTGATGATAAAAACCCACCTGTTTCCGCCAAAAAACCTTTCAGGGGATCGTTTGCAACAGTTTGGCACCATTTTTGAGTGAATTCCAGAATGTCAGATTTTTGCTGAAATTCTGACCGCGCGGCTTAGGGATTTTTTTTAAAAAAAGTTGTCCAGACGTCGACGACTAATTCTCTTTCTGATGTTAAAAACCCATCTCTTTCCACCGAAAAACCTTTCAGGGGATCGTTTGCAACAGTTTGGTACCATTTTTGAGTGAATTCCAAAACGCCAGATTTTTGTTGAAATTGTGACCGCGCTGCTTAGTGATTTTTTCAAAAAAGTTTTTCAGACGTTGACGGCTAATTCTGTTTCTGATGATAAAAACCCACCTGTTTCCACCGAAAAACCTTTCAGGGGATCGTTTGCAACAGTTTGGCACCATTTTTGAGTGAATTCCAGAATGTCAGATTTTTGCTGAAATTCTGACGGCGCGGCTTAGGGAGTTTTTTTAAAAAAAGTTGTACTGACGTCGAAGGCTAATTCTGTTTCTGATGATAAAAACCCACCTGTTTCCGCCAAAAAACCTTTCAGGGGATCGTTTGCAACAGTTTGGCACCATTTTTGAGTGAATTCCAAAACGCCAGATTTCGGCTGAAATTGTGACCGCGCGGCTTAGGGATTTTTTCAAAAAAAGTGTTTCAGACGTTGACGGCTAATTCTGTTTCTGATGATAAAAACCCACCTGTTTCCACCGATAAACCTTTCAGGGGATCGTTTGCAACAGTTTGGCACCATTTTTGAGTGAATTCCAGAATGTCAGATCTTTGCTGAAATTCTGACCGCGCGGCTTAGGGATTTTTTCAAAAAAAAAGTTGTTCAGACGTCGACAGCTAATTCTGTTTCTGATGATAAAAACCCACCTGTTTCCGCCAAAAAACCTTTCAGGGGATCGTTTGCAACAGTTTGGCACCATTTTTGAGTGAATTCTAAAACACCAGATTTTTGCTGAAATTGTGACCGCGCGGCTTAGGGATTTTTTCAAAAAAAGTTGTTCAGACGTCGACGGCTAATTCTCTTTCTGATGTTAAAAACCCATCTCTTTCCACAGAAAAACCTTTCACGGGATCGTTTGAAACAGTTTGGCACCATTTTTGAGTGAATTCCAAAACACCAGATTTTTGCTGAAATTGTGACCGCGCGGCTTAGGGATTTTTTCAAAAAAAGTGTTTCAGATGTTGACTGCTAATTCTGTTTCTGATGATAAAAACCCACCTGTTTCCGCCAAAAAACCTTTCAGGGGATCGTTTGCAACAGTTTGGCACCATTTTTGAGTGAATTCCAGAATGTCAGATTTTTGCTGAAATTCTGAGCGCGCGGCTTAGGGATTTTTTATAAAAAAAATTGTTCAGACGTCGACAGCTAATTCTCTTTCTGATGTTAAAAACTCACCTGTTTCCGCCAAAAAACCTTTCAGGGGATCGTTTGCAACAGTTTGGCACCATTTTTGAGTGAATTCCAAAACACCAGATTTCTGCTGAAATTGTGACTGCTCGGCTTAGGGATTTTTTCAAAAAAAAGTTGTTCAGACGTCGATGGCTAATTCTGTTTCTGATGATAAAAACCCATATGTTTCCACCGAAAAACCTTTCAGGGGATCGTTTGCAACAGTTTGGCACCATTTTTGAGTGAATTCCAGAATGTCAGATTTTTGCTGAAATTCTGACCGCGCGGCTTAGGGAGTTTTTTAAAAAAAAGTTGTTCTGACGTCGAAGGCTAATTCTGTTTCTGATGATAAAAACCCACCTGTTTCCGCCAAAAAACCTTTCAGGGGATCGTTTGCAACAGTTTGGCACCATTTTTGAGTGAATTCCAAAACGCCAGATTTCGGCTGAAATTGTGACCGCGCGGCTTAGGGATTTTTTCAAAAAAGTTTTTCAGACGTTGACGGCTAATTCTGTTTCTGATGATAAAAACCCACCTGTTTCCACCGAAAAACCTTTCAGGGGATCGTTTGCAACAGTTTGGCACCATTTTTGAGTGAATTCCAGAATGTCAGATTTTTGCTGAAATTCTGACGGCGCGGCTTAGGGAGTTTTTTTAAAAAAAGTTGTACTGACGTCGAAGGCTAATTCTGTTTCTGATGATAAAAACCCACCTGTTTCCGCCAAAAAACCTTTCAGGGGATCGTTTGCAACAGTTTGGCACCATTTTTGAGTGAATTTCAAAAAGCCATATTTCGGCTGAAATTGTGACCGCGCGGCTTAGGGATTTTTTTAAAATAAATTGTTGAGACGTCGACGGCTAATTCTGTTTCTGATGATAAAAACCCACCTGTTTCCGCCAAAAAACCTTTCAGGGGATCGTTTGCAACAGTTTGGCACCATTTTTGAGTGAATTCCAGAATGTCAGATTTTTGCTGAAATTCTGACCGCGCGGCTTAGGGATTTTTTTTAAAAAAAGTTGTCCAGACGTCGACGGCTAATTCTCTTTCTGATGTTAAAAACCCATCTCTTTCCACCGAAAAACCTTTCAGGGGATCGTTTGCAACAGTTTGGTACCATTTTTGAGTGAATTCCAAAACGCCAGATTTTTGCTGAAATTGTGACCGCGCGGCTTAGTGATTTTTTCAAAAAAGTTTTTCAGACGTTGACGGCTAATTCTGTTTCTGATGATAAAAACCCACCTGTTTCCACCGAAAAACCTTTCAGGGGATCGTTTGCAACAGTTTGGCACCATTTTTGAGTGAATTCCAGAATGTCAGATTTTTGCTGAAATTCTGACGGCGCGGCTTAGGGAGTTTTTTTAAAAAAAGTTGTACTGACGTCGAAGGCTAATTCTGTTTCTGATGATAAAAACCCACCTGTTTCCGCCAAAAAACCTTTCAGGGGATCGTTTGCAACAGTTTGGCACCATTTTTGAGTGAATTCCAAAACGCCAGATTTCGGCTGAAATTCTGACCGCGCGGCTTAGGGATTTTTTCAAAAAAAGTGTTTCAGACGTTGACGGCTAATTCTGTTTCTGATGATAAAAACCCACCTGTTTCCACCGATAAACCTTTCAGGGGATCGTTTGCAACAGTTTGGCACCATTTTTGAGTGAATTCCAGAATGTCAGATCTTTGCTGAAATTCTGACCGCGCGGCTTAGGGATTTTTTCAAAAAAAAAGTTGTTCAGACGTCGACAGCTAATTCTGTTTCTGATGATAAAAACCCACCTGTTTCCGCCAAAAAACCTTTCAGGGGATCGTTTGCAACAGTTTGGCACCATTTTTGAGTGAATTCTAAAACACCAGATTTTTGCTGAAATTGTGACCGCGCGGCTTAGGGATTTTTTCAAAAAAAGTTGATCAGACGTCGACGGCTAATTCTCTTTCTGATGTTAAAAACCCATCTCTTTCCACAGAAAAACCTTTCACGGGATCGTTTGAAACAGTTTGGCACCATTTTTGAGTGAATTCCAAAACACCAGATTTTTGCTGAAATTGTGACCGCGCGGCTTAGGGATTTTTTCAAAAAAAGTGTTTCAGACGTTGACTGCTAATTCTGTTTCTGATGATAAAAACCCACCTGTTTCCGCCAAAAAACCTTTCAGGGGATCGTTTGCAACAGTTTGGCACCATTTTTGAGTGAATTCCAGAATGTCAGATTTTTGCTGAAATTCTGAGCGCGCGGCTTAGGGATTTTTTATAAAAAAAATTGTTCAGACGTCGACAGCTAATTCTCTTTCTGATGTTAAAAACTCACCTGTTTCCGCCAAAAAACCTTTCAGGGGATCGTTTGCAACAGTTTGGCACCATTTTTGAGTGAATTCCAAAACACCAGATTTCTGCTGAAATTGTGACTGCTCGGCTTAGGGATTTTTTCAAAAAAAAGTTGTTCAGACGTCGATGGCTAATTCTGTTTCTGATGATAAAAACCCATATGTTTCCACCGAAAAACCTTTCAGGGGATCGTTTGCAACAGTTTGGCACCATTTTTGAGTGAATTCCAGAATGTCAGATTTTTGCTGAAATTCTGACCGCGCGGCTTAGGGAGTTTTTTAAAAAAAAGTTGTTCTGACGTCGAAGGCTAATTCTGTTTCTGATGATAAAAACCCACCTGTTTCCGCCAAAAAACCTTTCAGGGGATCGTTTGCAACAGTTTGGCACCATTTTTGAGTGAATTCCAAAACGCCAGATTTCGGCTGAAATTGTGACCGCGCGGCATAGGGATTATTTCCAAAAAACTGTTTCAGACGTTGACGGCTAATTCTGTTTCTGATGATAAAAACCCACCTGTTTCCACCGAAAAACCTTTCAGGGGATCGTTTGCAACAGTTTGGCACCATTTTTGAGTGAATTCCAGAATGTCAGATTTTTGCTGAAATTCTGACCGCGCGGCTTAGGGATTTTTTCAAAAAAAAGTTGTTCAGACGTCGACGGCTAATTCTGTTTCCAATGATAAAAACCCATCTATTTCCGCCAAAAAACCTTTCAGAGGATCGTTTGCAACAGTTTGGCACCATTTTTGAGTGAATTCCAGAATGTCAGATTTTTGCTGAAATTCTGACCGCGCGGCTTAGGGATTTTTTCAAAAAAAAGTTGTTCAGACGTCGACGGCTAATTCTGTTTCTGATGATAAAAACCCACCTGTTTCCGCCAAAAAACCCTTCAGGGGATCGTTTGCAACAGTTTGGCACCATTTTTGAGTGAATTCCAAAACGCCATATTTTTGCTGAAATTGTGACCGCGCGGTTTAGGGATTTTTTCAAAAAAAGTGTTTCAGACGTCGACGCCTAATTCTGTTTCTGATGATAAAAACCCACCTGTTTCCGCCAAAAAACCTTTCAGGGGATCGTTTGCAACAGTTTGGCACCATTTTTGAGTGAATTCCAGAATGTCAGATTTTTGCTGAAATTCTGACCGCGCGGCTTAGGGATTTTTTTTAAAAAAAGTTGTTCAGACGTCGAAGCCTAATTCTGTTTCTGATGATAAAAACCCACCTGTTTCCGCCGAAAAACCTTTCAGGGGATCGTTTGCAACAGTTTGGCACCATTTTTGAGTGAATTCCAAAACGCCAGATTTCTGCTGAAATTGTGACCGCGCGGCTTAGGGATTTTTTTAAAAAAACGTTGTTCAGACATCGAGGGCTAATTCTGTTTCCAATGATAAAAACCCATCTCTTTCCACCGAAAAACCTTTCAGGGGTTCGTTTGCAACAGTTTGGCACCATTTTTGAGTGAATTCCAAAACGCCAGATTTTTGCTGAAATTGTGACCGCGCGGCTTAGGGATTTTTTCAAAAAAAGTTGTTCAGACGTCGACCGCTAATTCTGTTTCTGATGATAAAAACCCACCTGTTTCCGCCAAAAAATCTTTCAGGGGATCGTTTGCAACAGTTTGGCACCATTTTTGAGTGAATTCCAGAATGTCAGATTTTTGCTGAAATTGTGACCGCGCGGTTTAGGGATTTTTTCAAAAAAAGTTGTTCAGACGTCGACGGCTAATTCTGTTTCTGATGATAAAAACCCACCTGTTTCTGCCAAAAAACTTTTCAGGGGATCGTTTGCAACAGTTTGGCACCATTTTTGAGTGAATTCCAAAACGCCAGATTTTTGCTGAAATTCTGACCGCTCGGCTTAGGGAGTTTTTTAAAAAAAAGTTGTTCAGACGTCGAAGGCTAATTCTGTTTCTGATGATAAAAACCCATCTCTTTCCACCGAAAAACCTTTCAGGGGTTCGTTTGCAACAGTTTGGCACCATTTTTGAGTGAATTCCAAAACGCCAGATTTTTGCTGAAATTGTGACCGCGCGGCTTAGGGATTTTTTCAAAAAAGTTTTTCAGACGTTGACGGCTAATTCTGTTTCTGATGATAAAAACCCACCTGTTTCCACCGAAAAACCTTTCAGGGGATCGTTTGCAACAGTTTGGCACCATTTTTGAGTGAATTCCAGAATGTCAGATTTTTGCTGAAATTCTGACGGCGCGGCTTAGGGAGTTTTTTTAAAAAAAGTTGTACTGACGTCGAAGGCTAATTCTGTTTCTGATGATAAAAACCCACCTGTTTCGGCCAAAAAACCTTTCAGGGGATCGTTTGCAACAGTTTGGCACCATTTTTGAGTGAATTTCAAAAAGCCATATTTCGGCTGAAATTGTGACCGCGCGGCTTAGGCATTTTTTTAAATAAATTGTTGAGACGTCGACGGCTAATTCTGTTTCTGATGATAAAAACCCACCTGTTTCCGCCAAAAAACCTTTCAGGGGATCGTTTGCAACAGTTTGGCACCATGTTTGAGTCAATTCCAGAATGTCAGATTTTTGCTGAAATTCTGACCGCGCGGCTTAGGGATTTTTTTTAAAAAAAGTTGTCCAGACGTCGACGGCTAATTCTCTTTCTGATGTTAAAAACCCATCTCTTTCCACCGAAAAACCTTTCAGGGGATCGTTTGCAACAGTTTGGTACCATTTTTGAGTGAATTCCAAAACGCCAGATTTTTGCTGAAATTGTGACCGCGCGGCTTAGGGATTTTTTCAAAAACGTTTTTCAGACGTTGACGGCTAATTCTGTTTCTGATTATAAAAACCCACCTGTTTCCACCGAAAAACCTTTCAGGGGATCGTTTGCAACAGTTTGGCACCATTTTTGAGTGAATTCCAGAATGTCAGATTTTTGCTGGAATTCTGACGGCGCGGCTTAGGGAGTTTTTTTAAAAAAAGTTGTACTGACGTCGAAGGCTAATTCTGTTTCTGATGATAAAAACCCACCTGTTTCCGCCAAAAAACCTTTCAGGGGATCGTTTGCAACAGTTTGGCACCATTTTTGAGTGAATTTCAAAAAGCCATATTTCGGCTGAAATTGTGACCGCGCGGCTTAGGGATTTTTTTAAAATAAATTGTTGAGACGTCGACGGCTAATTCTGTTTCTGATGATAAAAACCCACCTGTTTCCGCCAAAAAACCTTTCAGGGGATCGTTTGCAACAGTTTGGCACCATTTTTGAGTGAATTCCAGAATGTCAGATTTTTGCTGAAATTCTGACCGCGCGGCTTAGGGATTTTTTTTAAAAAAAGTTGTCCAGACGTCGACGGCTAATTCTCTTTCTGATGTTAAAAACCCATCTCTTTCCACCGAAAAACCTTTCAGGGGATCGTTTGCAACAGTTTGGTACCATTTTTGAGTGAATTCCAAAACGCCAGATTTTTGCTGAAATTGTGACCGCGCGGCTTAGGGATTTTTTCAAAAACGTTTTTCAGACGTTGACGGCTAATTCTGTTTCTGATGATAAAAACCCACCTGTTTCCACCGAAAAACCTTTCAGGGGATCGTTTGCAACAGTTTGGCACCATTTTTGAGTGAATTCCAGAATGTCAGATTTTTGCTGAAATTCTGACGGCGCGGCTTAGGGAGTTTTTTTAAAAAAAGTTGTACTGACGTCGAAGGCTAATTCTGTTTCTGATGATAAAAACCCACCTGTTTCCGCCAAAAAACCTTTCAGGGGATCGTTTGCAACAGTTTGGCACCATTTTTGAGTGAATTTCAAAAAGCCATATTTCGGCTGAAATTGTGACCGCGCGGCTTAGGGATTTTTTAAAAATATATTGTTGAGACGTCGACGGCTAATTCTGTTTCTGATGATAAAAACCCACCTGTTTCCGCCAAAAAACCTTTCAGGGGATCGTTTGCAACAGTTTGGCACCATTTTTGAGTGAATTCCAGAATGTCAGATTTTTGCTGAAATTCTGACCGCGCGGCTTAGGGATTTTTTTTAAAAAAAGTTGTCCAGACGTCGACGGCTAATTCTCTTTCTGATGTTAAAAACCCATCTCTTTCCACCGAAAAACCTTTCAGGGGATCGTTTGCAACAGTTTGGTACCGTTTTTGAGTGAATTCCAAAACGCCAGATTTTTGCTGAAATTGTGACCGCGCGGCTTAGGGATTTTTTCAAAAAAAAGCTGTTCAGACGTCGACGGCTAATTCTGTTTCTGATGATAAAAACCCACCTGTTTCCGCCAAAAAACCTTTCAGGGGATCGTTTGCAACAGTTTGGCACCATTTTTGAGTGTATTCCAAAACGCCAGATTTTTGCTGAAATTCTGACCGCGCGGCTTAGGAATTTTTTCAAAAAAAAGTTTTTCAGACGTCGAGGGCTTATTCTGTTTCCAATGATAAAAACCCATCTGTTTCCTCCAAAAAACCTTTCAGGGGATCATTTTCAACAGAGACTCTCCTCCCAGAAGGGAGGGGAGTGGTTGTGGACGGGAGCCCCAACCCCGCCCACGCAGGGGCGGGAGCCCCTGCTTCTTCCGGCTCACCTGGCCGGTGCCTCACGCCCAGGAGGCGGCTCCCACCTGGAGCCGCCCGTAGAGGGGGAGGGCTTGACCTTAGTTTATATGCTGGGGCCGGCCCCCTCCTCAGCCTCTTTCTACGTCGCTGCTTCGAGAGTCATCAGCTAGGAGTCATCACAGCCATCACAGGGAAGAGCCACGAGGTTTGGAGTTGGGGGGTCTGTGTGTGTGGAGGCTTGCCTTTTAACTTTAGGAGGCTTGCGTGCGCTCATTGCTTTACTGCTTTTAAAAATCCAGGTTTGCCTTGCTGTGTCCTCCTTTTTTCCATGTAAAAACCTACATTTAACCTTCCATTTCCCCCCTCTCCTTGATTTGTTTGTGCGGTCTAAGTGCGAATTACCTTTCTTAAGCTGCAGCTTGCTCCCTTGCCCAGCACATGCCCCCGGTGAGGTCTGAGTGTGAGTGTGGCTCCATCTTTCTTTCTCCCTTGTCTCCTCGCTTGTCTACCCTGCCTCTGCTTGGTAGCTGAGCTGTGCGTCTTATTTTAATTTTTGGCCAGGGTGCTTGTACATTTCCCCTCTATTGCCCTTGCCTGTCCAATCGCATGGCTGGTCCGGGTGACTGCATGGTGCTGATAATGCCAAGGTTGCAAGTTTGATCCCTGTATGGGACAGCGCATTGGATTTGGGTGTTATGCTGTGTGGGAAGGCTAGGTGTGGCCATCGCCTACGCCTTCGATTTGGGTATTCCGTTAAAGGAATCCGGCGGTCGTGTATTCTGTCCGATGCCTGCTTGGCTGGAGGCCATGGCACGACCCCGGTGACATCAGGGGTGAGCCTATAGTTGGATAGGCATCAACTGGCTCCGCCTACCCTACTGATGATTCAACCCCTCTGCTGTGGTCATCCAATGCCTAAGCCAATACCTTTGCATTGCAGTAACCAATAAAGTTGTGGCCTTTTCCATGCCCATAAACCTTATACCACGCGTCCTTGTGTGTTTATTTCCACCTCACGGGGGTTGGGGGTCCTCGAACCACAATTTGTCACTATTTTTTGAGTGAATTCCAAAACGCCATATTTTTGCTGAAATTGTGACCGCGCGGTTTAGGGATTTTTTCAAAAAAAGTGTTTCAGACGTCGACGCCTAATTCTGTTTCTGATGATAAAAACCCACCTGTTTCCGCCAAAAAACCTTTCAGGGGATCGTTTGCAACAGTTTGGCACCATTTTTGAGTGAATTCCAGAATGTCAGATTTTTGCTGAAATTCTGACCGCGCGGCTTAGGGATTTTTTTTAAAAAAAGTTGTTCAGACGTCGAAGCCTAATTCTGTTTCTGATGATAAAAACCAACCTGTTTCCGCCGAAAAACCTTTCAGGGGATCGTTTGCAACAGTTTGGCACCATTTTTGAGTGAATTCCAAAACGCCAGATTTCTGCTGAAATTGTGACCGCGCGGCTTAGGGATTTTTTCAAAAAAACGTTGTTCAGACATCGAGGGCTAATTCTGTTTCCAATGATAAAAACCCATCTCTTTCCACCGAAAAACCTTTCAGGGGATCGTTTGCAACAGTTTGGCACCATTTTTGAGTGAATTCCAAAACGCCAGATTTTTGCTGAAATTGTGACCGCGCGGCTTAGGGATTTTTTCAAAAAAAGTGTTTCAGACATTGATGGCTAATTCTGTTTCTGATGATAAAAACCCACCTGTTTCCACCGAAAAACCTTTCAGGGGATCGTTTGCAACAGTTTGGCACCATTTTTGAGTGAATTCCAAAACGCCAGATTTTTGCTGAAATTGTGACCGCGCGGCTTAGGGATTTTTTCAAAAAAAAGTTGTTCAGACGTCGAGGGCTAATTCTGTTTCTGATGATAAAAACCCACCTGTTTCCGCCAAAAAACCTTTCAGGGGATCGTTTGCAACAGTTTGTCACCATTTTTGAGTGAATTCCAAAACGCCAGATTTTTGCTGAAATTGTGACCGCGCGGTTCAGGGATTTTTTCAAAAAAAGGTGTTCAGACGTCGAGGGCTAATTCTGGTTCCGACGATAAAAACCCATCTGTTTCCACCAAAAAACCTTTCAGGGGATCGTTTGCAACAGTTTGGCACCATTTTTGAGTGAACTCCAGAATGTCAGATTTTTGCTGAAATTCTGACCGCGCGGCTTAGGGAGTTTTTTTAAAAGAAGTTGTTCAGACGTCGAAGGCTAATTCTGTTTCTGATGATAAAAACCCACCTGTTTCCGCCAAAAAACCTTTCAGGGGATCGTTTGCAACAGTTTGGCACCATTTTTGAGTGAATTCCAAAACGCCAGATTTCTGCTGAAATTGTGACCGCGCGGCTTAGGGATTTTTTCAAAAAAAGTGTTTCAGACGTCGACGCCTAATTCTGTTTCTGATGATAAAAACCCACCTGTTTCCACCGAAAAACCTTTCAGGGGATCGTTTGCAACAGTTTGGCACCATTTTTGAGTGAATTCCAAAACACCAGATTTCTGCTGAAATTGTGACCGCTCGGCTTACGGATTTTTTCAAAAAAAAGTTGTTCAGACGTCGACGGCTAATTCTGTTTCTGATGATAAAAACCCATCTGTTTCCACCGAAAAACCTTTCAGGGGATCGTTTGCAACAGTTTGGCACCATTTTTGAGTGAATTCCAGAATGTCAGATTTTTGCTGAAATTCTGACCGCGCGGCTTAGGGAGTTTTTTTAAAAAAAGTTGTTCTGACGTCGAAGGCTAATTCTGTTTCTGATGATAAAAACCCAAGTGTTTCCGCCAAAAAACCTTTCAGGGGATCGTTTGCAACAGTTTGGCACCATTTTTGAGTGAATTCCAAAACGCCAGATTTCAGCTGAAATTGTGACCGCGCGGCTTAGGGATTTTTTCAAAAAAAAGTGTTTCAGACGTTGACGGCTAATTCTGTTTCTGATGATAAAAACCCACCTGTTTCCACCGATAAACCTTTCAGGGGATCGTTTGCAACAGTTTGGCACCATTTTTGAGTGAATTCCAGAATGTCAGATCTTTGCTGAAATTGTGACCGCGCGGCTTAGGGATTTTTTCAAAAAAAGTTGTTCAGACGTCGACCGCTAATTCTCTTTCTGATGTTAAAAACCCATCTCTTTCCACAGAAAAACCTTTCAGGGGATCGTTTGAAACAGTTTGGCACCATTTTTGAGTGAATTCCAAAACACCAGATTTTTGCTGAAATTGTGACCGCGCGGCTTAGGGATTTTTTCAAAAAAAGTTGTTCAGACGTCGACGGCTAATTCTCTTTCTGATGTTAAAAACCCATCTCTTTCCACAGAAAAACCTTTCACGGGATCGTTTGAAACAGTTTGGCACCATTTTTGAGTGAATTCCAAAACGCCAGATTTTTGCTGAAATTCTGACCGCGCGGCTTAGGGAGTTTTTTTAAAAAAAGTTGTTCAGACGTCGAAGGCTAATTCTGTTTCTGATGATAAAAACCCATCTCTTTCCACCGAAAAACCTTTCAGGGGTTCGTTTGCAACAGTTTGGCACCATTTTTGAGTGAATTCCAGAATGTCAGATTTTTGCTGAAATTGTGACCGCGCGGCTTAGGGATTTTTTCAAAAAAGTTTTTCAGACGTTGACGGCTAATTCTGTTTCTGATGATAAAAACCCACCTGTTTCCACCGAAAAACCTTTCAGGGGATCGTTTGCAACAGTTTGGCACCATTTTTGAGTGAATTCCAGAATGTCAGATTTTTGCTGAAATTCTGACGGCGCGGCTTAGGGAGTTTTTTTAAAAAAAGTTGTACTGACGTCGAAGGCTAATTCTGTTTCTGATGATAAAAACCCACCTGTTTCCGCCAAAAAACCTTTCAGGGGATCGTTTGCAACAGTTTGGCACCATTTTTGAGTGAATTCCAAAAAGCCATATTTCGGCTGAAATTGTGACCGCGCGGCTTACGGATTTTTTTAAAATAAATTGTTGAGACGTCGACGGCTAATTCTGTTTCTGATGATAAAAACCCACCTGTTTCCGCCAAAAAACCTTTCAGGGGATCATTTGCAACAGTTTGGCACCATTTTTGAGTGAATTCCAGAATGTCAGATTTTTGCTGAAATTCTGACCGCGCGGCTTAGGGAGTTTTTTAAAAAAATGTTGTTCTGACGTCGAATGCTAATTCTGTTTCTGATGATAAAAACCCACCTGTTTCCGCCAAAAAACCTTTCAGGGGATCGTTTGCAACAGTTTGTCACCATTTTTGAGTGAATTCCAAAACGCCAGATTTTTGCTGAAATTGTGACCGCGCGGTTCAGGGATTTTTTCAAAAAAAGGTGTTCAGACGTCGAGGGCTAATTCTGTTTCTGATGATAAAAACCCACCTGTTTTCACCGAAAAACCTTTCAGGGGATCGTTTGCAACAGTTTGGCACCATTTTTGAGTGAATTCCAAAACACCAGATTTCTGCTGAAATTGTGACCGCTCGGCTTACGGATTTTTTCAAAAAAAAGTTGTTCAGACGTCGACGGCTAATTCTGTTTCTGATGATAAAAACCCATCTGTTTCCACCGAAAAACCTTTCAGGGGATCGTTTGCAACAGTTTGGCACCATTTTTGAGTGAATTCCAGAATGTCAGATTTTTGCTGAAATTCTGACCGCGCGGCTTAGGGAGTTTTTTTAAAAAAAGTTGTTCTGACGTCGAAGGCTAATTCTGTTTCTGATGATAAAAACCCAAGTGTTTCCGCCAAAAAACCTTTCAGGGGATCGTTTGCAACAGTTTGGCACCATTTTTGAGTGAATTCCAAAACGCCAGATTTCAGCTGAAATTGTGACCGCGCGGCTTAGGGATTTTTTCAAAAAAAAGTGTTTCAGACGTTGACGGCTAATTCTGTTTCTGATGATAAAAACCCACCTGTTTCCACCGATAAACCTTTCAGGGGATCGTTTGCAACAGTTTGGCACCATTTTTGAGTGAATTCCAGAATGTCAGATCTTTGCTGAAATTGTGACCGCGCGGCTTAGGGATTTTTTCAAAAAAAGTTGTTCAGACGTCGACGGCTAATTCTCTTTCTGATGTTAAAAACCCATCTCTTTCCACAGAAAAACCTTTCACGGGATCGTTTGAAACAGTTTGGCACCATTTTTGAGTGAATTCCAAAACACCAGATTTTTGCTGAAATTGTGACCGCGCGGCTTAGGGATTTTTTCAAAAAAAGTGTTTCAGACGTTGACGGCTAATTCTGTTTCTGATGATAAAAACCCACCTGTTTCCACCGAAAAACCTTTCAGGGGATCGTTTGCAACAGTTTGGCACCATTTTTGAGTGAATTCCAAAACGCCAGATTTTTGCTGAAATTCTGACCGCGCGGCTTAGGGAGTTTTTTTAAAAAAAGTTGTTCAGACGTCGAAGGCTAATTCTGTTTCTGATGATAAAAACCCATCTCTTTCCACCGAAAAACCTTTCAGGGGTTCGTTTGCAACAGTTTGGCACCATTTTTGAGTGAATTCCAGAATGTCAGATTTTTGCTGAAATTGTGACCGCGCGGCTTAGGGATTTTTTCAAAAAAGTTTTTCAGACGTTGACGGCTAATTCTGTTTCTGATGATAAAAACCCACCTGTTTCCACCGAAAAACCTTTCAGGGGATCGTTTGCAACAGTTTGGCACCATTTTTGAGTGAATTCCAGAATGTCAGATTTTTGCTGAAATTCTGACGGCGCGGCTTAGGGAGTTTTTTAAAAAAAAGTTGTACTGACGTCGAAGGCTAATTCTGTTTCTGATGATAAAAACCCACCTGTTTCCGCCAAAAAACCTTTCAGGGGATCGTTTGCAACAGTTTGGCACCATTTTTGAGTGAATTCCAAAAAGCCATATTTCGGCTGAAATTGTGACCGCGCGGCTTACGGATTTTTTTAAAATAAATTGTTGAGACGTCGACGGCTAATTCTGTTTCTGATGATAAAAACCCACCTGTTTCCGCCAAAAAACCTTTCAGGGGATCATTTGCAACAGTTTGGCACCATTTTTGAGTGAATTCCAGAATGTCAGATTTTTGCTGAAATTCTGACCGCGCGGCTTAGGGATTTTTTTTAAAAAAAGTTGTTCAGACGTCGACAGCTAATTCTCTTTCTGATGTTAAAAACTCACCTGTTTCCGCCAAAAAACCTTTCAGGGGATCGTTTGCAACAGTTTGGCACCATTTTTGAGTGAATTCCAGAATGTCAGATTTTTGCTGAAATTCTGACCGCGCGGCTTAGGGAGTTTTTTAAAAAAATGTTGTTCTGACGTCGAATGCTAATTCTGTTTCTGATGATAAAAACCCACCTGTTTCCGCCAAAAAACCTTTCAGGGGATCGTTTGCAACAGTTTGGCACCATTTTTGAGTGAATTTCAAAAAGCCATATTTCGGCTGAAATTGTGACCGCGCGGCTTAGGGATTTTTTTAAAATAAATTGTTGAGACGTCGACGGCTAATTCTGTTTCTGATGATAAAAACCCACCTGTTTCCGCCAAAAAACCTTTCAGGGGATCGTTTGCAACAGTTTGGCACCATTTTTGAGTGAATTCCAGAATGTCAGATTTTTGCTGAAATTCTGACCGCGCGGCTTAGGGATTTTTTTTAAAAAAAGTTGTCCAGACGTCGACGGCTAATTCTCTTTCTGATGTTAAAAACCCATCTCTTTCCACCGAAAAACCTTTCAGGGGATCGTTTGCAACAGTTTGGTACCATTTTTGAGTGAATTCCAAAACGCCAGATTTTTGCTGAAATTGTGACCGCGCGGCTTAGGGATTTTTTCAAAAAAAAGCTGTTCAGACGTCGACGGCTAATTCTGTTTCTGATGATAAAAACCCACCTGTTTCCGCCAAAAAACCTTTCAGGGGATCGTTTGCAACAGTTTGGCACCATTTTTGAGTGTATTCCAAAACGCCAGATTTTTGCTGAAATTGTGACCGCGCGGCTTAGGGATTTTTTTAAAAAAAAAGTTGTTCAGACGTTGACGGCTAATTCTCTTTCTGATGATAAAAACCCATCTCTTTCCACCGAAAAACCTTTCAGGGGATCGTTTGCAACAGTTTGGCACCATTTTTTAGTGAATTCCAGAATGTCAGATTTTTGCTGAAATTCTGACTGCGCGGCTTAGGAATTTTTTCAAAAAAAAGTTTTTCAGACGTCGAGGGCTTACTCTGTTTCCAATGATAAAAACCCATCTGTTTCCTCCAAAAAACCTTTCAGGGGATCATTTTCAACAGTTTGTCACTATTTTTTGAGTGAATTCCAAAACGCCAGATTTTTGCAGAAATTGTGACCGCGCGGCTTAGGGATTTTTTCAAAAAAAGTGTTTCAGACGTCGACGGCTAATTCTGTTTCTGATGATAAAAACCGACCTGTTTCCACCGAAAAACCTTTCAGGGGATCGTTTGCAACAGTTTGGCACCATTTTTGAGTGAATTCCAAAACGCCAGATTTTTGCTGAAATTCTGACCGTGCGGCTTAGGGATTTTTTCAAAAAAAAGTTTTTCAGACATCGAGGGCTAATTCTGTTTCTGATGATAAAAACGCACCTGTTTCTGCCAAAAAACCTTTCAGGGGATCGTTTGCAACAGTTTGGCACCATTTTTGAGTGAATTCCAAAACGCCAGATTTTTGCTGAAATTCTAACCGCGCGGCTTAGGGAGTTTTTAAAAAAAAAGTTGTTCAGACGTCGAAGGCTAATTCTGTTTCTGATGATAAAAACCCACCTGTTTCCGCCAAAAAACCTTTCAGGGGATCGTTTGCAACAGTTTGGCACCATTTTTTAGTGAATTCCAAAACGCCAGATATCTGCTGAAATTGTGACCGCGCGGCTTAGGGATTTTTTCAAAAAAAACTTTTTCAGACATCGAGGGCTAATTCTGTTTCCAATGATAAAAACCCATCTGTTTCCTCCAAAAAACCTTTCAGGGGATCGTTTTCAACAGTTTGGCACCATTTTTGAGTGAATTCCAAAACGCCAGATTTTTGCTGAAATTGTGACCGCGCGGCTTAGGGATTTTTTTAAAAAAAAGTTGTTCAGACGTTGACGGCTAATTCTCTTTCTGATGATAAAAACCCATCTCTTTCCACCGAAAAACCTTTCAGGGGATCGTTTGCAACAGTTTGGCACCATTTTTGAGTGAATTCCAGAATGTCAGATTTTTGCTGAAATTCTGACAGCGCGGCTTAGGGATTTTTTCAAAAAAAAGTTTTTCAGACGTCGAGGGCTTATTCTGTTTCCAATGATAAAAACCCATCTGTTTCCTCCAAAAAACCTTTCAGGGGATCATTTTCAACAGTTTGTCACTATTTTTTGAGTGAATTCCAAAACGCCAGATTTTTGCTGAAATTGTGACCGCGCGGCTTAGGGATTTTTTCAAAAAAAGTGTTTCAGACGTCGACGGCTAATTCTGTTTCTGATGATAAAAACCGACCTGTTTCCACCGAAAAACCTTTCAGGGGATCGTTTGCAACAGTTTGGCACCATTTTTGAGTGAATTCCAAAACGCCAGATTTTTGCTGAAATTCTGACCGTGCGGCTTAGGGATTTTTTCAAAAAAAAGTTTTTCAGACATCGAGGGCTAATTCTGTTTCTGATGATAAAAACCCACCTGTTTCTGCCAAAAAACCTTTCAGGGGATCGTTTGCAACAGTTTGGCACCATTTTTGAGTGAATTCCAAAACGCCAGATTTTTGCTGAAATTCTAACCGCGCGGCTTAGGGAGTTTTTTAAAAAAAAGTTGTTCAGACGTCGAAGGCTAATTCTGTTTCTGATGATAAAAACCCACCTGTTTCCGCCAAAAAACCTTTCAGGGGATCGTTTGCAACAGTTTGGCACCATTTTTTAGTGAATTCCAAAACGCCAGATATCTGCTGAAATTGTGACCGCGCGGCTTAGGGATTTTTTCAAAAAAAAGTTTTTCAGACATCGAGGGCTAATTCTGTTTCCAATGATAAAAAGCCATCTGTTTCCTCCAAAAAACCTTTCAGGGGATCGTTTTCAACAGTTTGGCACCATTTTTGAGTGAATTCCAAAACGCCAGATTTTTGCTGAAATTGTAACCGCGCGGCTTAGGGATTTTTTTAAAAAAAGTTGTTCAGACGTCGACGGCTATTTCTCTTTCTGATGATAAAAACCCACCTGTTTCCGCCAAAAAACCTTTCAGGGGATCGTTTGCAACAGTTTGGCACCATTTTTGAGTGAATTCCAAAACGCCAGATTTTTGCTGAAATTGTGACCGCGCGGCTTAGGGATTTTTTTTTAAAAAAAGTTGTTCAGACGTCGACGGCTAATTCTCTTTCTGATGTTAAAAACCCATCTCTTTCCACCGAAAAACCTTTCAGGGGTTCGTTTGCAACAGTTTGGCACCATTTTTGAGTGAATTCCAAAACGCCAGATTTTTGCTGAAATTGTGACCGCGCGGCTTAGGGATTTTTTCAAAAAAAGTTGTTGAGACGTCGACGGCTAATTCTGTTTCTGATGATAAAAACCCACCTGTTTCCACCGAAAAACCTTCCAGGGGATTGTTTGCAACAGTTTGGCACCATTTTTGAGTGAATTCCAGAATGTCAGATTTTTGCTGAAATTCTGACCGCGCGGCTTAGGGAGTTTTTTTAAAAAAAGTTGTTCTGACGTCGAAGGCTAATTCTGTTTCTGATGATAAAAACCCACCTGTTTCCGCCAAAAAACCTTTCAGGGGATCGTTTGCAACAGTTTGGCACCATTTTTGAGTGAATTCCAAAACGCCAGATTTCGGCTGAAATTGTGACCGGCGGCTTAGGGATTTTTTCAAAAAAAGTTGTTCAGACGTCGACGGCTAATTCTGTTTCTGATGATAAAAACCCACCTGTTTCCGCCAAAAAATCTTTCAGGGGATCGTTTGCAACAGTTTGGCACAATTTTTGAGTGAATTCCAAAACGCCAGATCTTTGCTGAAATTGTGACCGCGCGGCTTAGGGATTTTTTTTTAAAAAAAGTTGTTCAGACGTCGACGGCTAATTTTCTTTCTGATGTTAAAAACCCATCTCTTTCCACCGAAAAACCTTTCAGGGGTTCGTTTGCAACAGTTTGGCACCATTATTGAGTGAATTCCAAAACGCCAGATTTTTGCTGAAATTGTGACCGCGCGGCTTAGAGATTTTTTCAAAAAAAGTTTTTCAGATGTCGACGGCTAATTCTGTTTCTGATGATAAAAACCCACCTGTTTCCACCGAAAAACCTTTCAGGGGATCGTTTGCAACAGTTTGGCACCATTTTTGAGTGCATTCCAAAACGCCAGATTTTTGCTGAAATTCTGACCGTGCGGCTTAGGGATTTTTTCAAAAAAAAGTTTTTCAGACATCGAGGGCTAATTCTGTTTCTGATGATAAAAACCCACCTGTTTCTGCCAAAAAACCTTTCAGGGGATCGTTTGCAACAGTTTGGCACCATTTTTTAGTGAATTCCAAAACGCCAGATATCTGCTGAAATTGTGACCGCGCGGCTTAGGGATTTTTTCAAAAAAAAGTTTTTCAGACATCGAGGGCTAATTCTGTTTCCAATGATAAAAAGCCATCTGTTTCCTCCAAAAAACCTTTCAGGGGATCGTTTTCAACAGTTTGGCACCATTTTTGAGTGAATTCCAAAACGCCAGATTTTTGCTGAAATTGTAACCGCGCGGCTTAGGGATTTTTTTAAAAAAAGTTGTTCAGACGTCGACGGCTATTTCTCTTTCTGATGATAAAAACCCACCTGTTTCCGCCAAAAAACCTTTCAGGGGATCGTTTGCAACAGTTTGGCACCATTTTTGAGTGAATTCCAAAACGCCAGATTTTTGCTGAAATTGTGACCGCGCGGCTTAGGGATTTTTTTTAAAAAAAAGTTGTTCAGACGTCGACGGCTAATTCTCTTTCTGATGTTAAAAACCCATCTCTTTCCACCGAAAAACCTTTCAGGGGTTCGTTTGCAACAGTTTGGCACCATTTTTGAGTGAATTCCAAAACGCCAGATTTTTGCTGAAATTGTGACCGCGCGGCTTAGGGATTTTTTCAAAAAAAGTTGTTGAGACGTCGACGGCTAATTCTGTTTCTGATGATAAAAACCCACCTGTTTCCACCGAAAAACCTTCCAGGGGATTGTTTGCAACAGTTTGGCACCATTTTTGAGTGAATTCCAGAATGTCAGATTTTTGCTGAAATTCTGACCGTGCGGCTTAGGGAGTTTTTTTAAAAAAAGTTGTTCTGACGTCGAAGGCTAATTCTGTTTCTGATGATAAAAACCCACCTGTTTCCGCCAAAAAACCTTTCAGGGGATCGTTTGCAACAGTTTGGCACCATTTTTGAGTGAATTCCAAAACGCCAGATTTCGGCTGAAATTGTGACCGGCGGCTTAGGGATTTTTTCAAAAAAAGTTGTTCAGACGTCGACGGCTAATTCTGTTTCTGATGATAAAAACCCACCTGTTTCCGCCAAAAAATCTTTCAGGGGATCGTTTGCAACAGTTTGGCACAATTTTTGAGTGAATTCCAAAACGCCAGATCTTTGCTGAAATTGTGACCGGGCGGCTTAGGGATTTTTTTTTAAAAAAAGTTGTTCAGACGTCGACGGCTAATTTTCTTTCTGATGTTAAAAGCCCATCTCTTTCCACCGAAAAACCTTTCAGGGGTTCGTTTGCAACAGTTTGGCACCATTATTGAGTGAATTCCAAAACGCCAGATTTTTGCTGAAATTGTGACCGCGCGGCTTAGAGATTTTTTCAAAAAAAGTTTTTCAGATGTCGACGGCTAATTCTGTTTCTGATGATAAAAACCCACCTGTTTCCACCGAAAAACCTTTCAGGGGATCGTTTGCAACAGTTTGGCACCATTTTTGAGTGAATTCCAGAATGTCAGATTTTTGCTGAAATTCTGACCGCGCGGCTTAGGGATTTTTTCAAAAAAAAGTTTTTCATACATCGAGGGCTAATTCTGTTTCCAATGATAAAAACCCATCTGTTTCCTCCAAAAAACCTTTCAGGGGATCATTTGCAACAGTTTGTCACTATTTTTGAGTGAATTCCAAAACGCCAGATTTTTGCTGAAATTGTAACCGCGCGGCTTAGGGATTTTTTTAAAAAAAGTTGTTCAGACGTCGACGGCTAATTCTGTTTCTGATGATAAAAACCCACCTGTTTCTGCCAAAAAACTTTTCAGGGGATCGTTTGCAACAGTTTGGCACCATTTTTGAGTGAATTCCAAAACGCCAGATTTTTGCTCAAATTCTGACCGCGCGGCTTAGGGAGTTTTTTTAAAAAAAGTTGTTCAGACGTCGAAGGCTAATTCTGTTTCTGATGATAAAAACCCATCTCTTTCCACCGAAAAACCTTTCCGGGGTTCGTTTGCAACAGTTTGGCACCATTTTTGAGTGAATTCCAGAATGTCAGATTTTTGCTGAAATTGTGACAGCGCGGCTTAGGGATTTTTTCAAAAAAAGTTTTTCAGACGTTGACGGCTAATTCTGTTTCTGATGATAAAAACGCACCTGTTTCCACCGAAAAACCTTTCAGGGGATCGTTTGCAACAGTTTGGCACCATTTTTGAGTGAATTCCAGAATGTCAGATTTTTGCTGAAATTCTGACGGCGAGGCTTAGGGAGTTTTTAAAAAAAAAGTTGTACTGACGTCGAAGGCTAATTCTGTTTCTGATGATAAAAACCCACCTGTTTCCGCCAAAAAACCTTTCAGGGAATCGTTTGCAACAGTTTGGCACCATTTTTGAGTGAATTCCAAAACGCCAGATTTCTGCTGAAATTGTGACCGCGCGGCTTAGGGATTTTTTTTTTAAAAAAGCTGTTCAGACATCGAGGGCTAATTCTGTTTCCAATGATAAAAACCCATCTGTTTCCTCCAAAAAACCCTTCAGGGGATCGTTTGCAACAGTTTGGCACCATTTTTGAGTGAATTCCAAAACGCCAGATTTTTGCTGAAATTGTGACCGCGCGGCTTAGGGATTTTTTTAAAAAAAAGTTTTTCAGACGTCGACGGCTAATTCTGTTTCTGATGATAAAAACCCACCTGTATCCACCGAAAAACCTTTCAGGGGATCGTTTGCAACAGTTTGGCACCATTTTTGAGTGAATTCCAGAATGTCAGATTTTTGCTGAAATTCTGACCGCGCGGCTTAGGGAGTTTTTTTAAAAAATGTTGTTCTGACGTCGAAGGCTAATTCTGTTTCTGATGATAAAAACCCACCTGTTTCCGCCAAAAAACCTTTCAGGGGATCGTTTGCAACAGTTTGGCACCATTTTTGAGTGAATTCCAAAATGCCAGATTTCGGCTGAAATTGTGACCGGCGGCTTAGGGATTTTTTCAAAAAAAGTTGTTCAGACGTCGACGGCTAATTCTGTTTCTGATGATAAAAACCCACCTGTTTCCGCCAAAAAATCTTTCAGGGGATCGTTTGCAACAGTTTGGCACCATTTTTGAGTGAATTCCAAAACGCCAGATTTTTGCTGAAATTGTGACCGCGCGGCTTAGGGAGTTTTTTAAAAAAAAGTTGTACTGACGTCGAAGGCTAATTCTATTTCTGATGATAAAAACCCACCTGTTTCCGCCAAAAAACCTTTCAGGGAATCGTTTGCAAGAGTTTGGCACCATTTTTGAGTGAATTCCAAAAAGCCATATTTCGGCTGAAATTGTGACCGCGCGGCTTAGGGATTTTTTAAAAAAAAATTGTTCAGACGTCGACGGATAATTCTGTTTCTGATGATAAAAACCCACCTGTTTCCGCCAAAAAATCTTTCAGGGGATCGTTTGCAACAGTTTGGCACCATTTTTGAGTGAATTCCAAAACGCCAGATTTTTGCTGAAATTCTGACCGCGCGGCTTAGGGAGTTTTTTTAAAAAAAGTTGTTCAGACGTCGAAGGCTAATTCTGTTTCTGATGATAAAAACCCATCTCTTTCCACCGAAAAACCTTTCAGGGGTTCGTTTGCAACAGTTTGGCACCATTTTTGAGTGAATTCCAAAACGCCAGATTTTTGCTGAAATTGTGACCGCGCGGCTTAGGGATTTTTTCACGAAAAGTTTTTCAGACGTTGACGGCTAATTCTGTTTCTGATGATAAAAACGCACCTGTTTCCACCGAAAAACCTTTCAGGGGATCGTTTGCAACAGTTTGGCACCATTTTTGAGTGAATTCCAGAATGTCAGATTTTTGCTGAAATTCTGACGGCGCGGCTTAGGGAGTTTTTTAAAAAAAAGTTGTTCAGACGTCGAAGGCTAATTCTGTTTCTGATGATAAAAACCCACTTGTTTCCGCCAAAAAACCTTTCAGGGAATCGTTTGCAACAGTTTGGCACCATTTTTGAGTGAATTCCAAAAAGCCATATTTCGGCTGAAATTGTGACCGCGCGGCTTAGGGATTTTTTTAAAAAAAATTGTTCAGACGTCGACGGATAATTCTGTTTCTGATGATAAAAACCCACCTGTTTCCGCCAAAAAACCTTTCAGGGGATCGTTTGCAACAGTTTGGCACCATTTTTGAGTGAATTCCAAAACGCCAGATTTCTGCTGAAATTGTGACCGCGCGGCTTAGGGATTTTTTTTTTTAAAAAGCTGTTCAGACATCGAGGGCTAATTCTGTTTCCAATGATAAAAACCCATCTGTTTCCTCCAAAAAACCCTTCAGGGGATCGTTTGCAACAGTTTGGCACCATTTTTGAGTGAATTCCAAAACGCCAGATTTCGGCTGAAATTGTGACCGAGCGGCTTAGGTATTTTTTTAAAAAAAAGTTGTTCAGACGTCGACGGCTAATTCTGTTTCTGATGATAAAAACCCACCTGTTTCCACCGAAAAACCTTTCAGGGGATCGTTTGCAACAGTTTGGCACGAATTTTGAGTGAATTCCAGAATGTCAGATTTTTGCTGAAATTCTGACGGCGCGGCTTGGGGAGTTTTTTAAAAAAAAGTTGTACTGACGTCGAAGGCTAATTCTGTTTCTGATGATAAAAACCCACCTGTTTCCGCCAAAAAACCTTTCAGGGAATCGTTTGCAAGAGTTTGGCACCATTTTTGAGTGAATTCCAAAAAGCCATTTTTCGGCTGAAATTGTGACCGCGCGGCTTAGGGATTTTTTTAAAAAAAATTGTTCAGACGTCGACGGATAATTCTGTTTCTGATGATAAAAACCCACCTGTTTCCGCCAAAAAACCTTTCAGGGGATCGTTTGCAACAGTTTGGCACCATTTTTGAGTGAATTCCAGAATGTCAGATTTTTGCTGAAATTCTGACCGCGCGGCTTAGGGATTTTTTTAAAAAAAAGTTGTCCAGACGTCGACGGCTAATTCTCTTTCTGATGTTAAAAACCCATCTCTTTCCACCGAAAAACCTTTCAGGGGTTCGTTTGCAACAGTTTGGCACCATTTTTGAGTGAATTCCAAAACGCCAGATTTTTGCTGAAATTGTGACCGCGCGGCTTAGGGATTTTTTCAAAAAAAGTTTTTCAGACGTTGACGGCTAATTCTGTTTCTGATGATAAAAACGCACCTGTTTCCACCGAAAAACCTTTCAGGGGATCGTTTGCAACAGTTTGGCACCATTTTTGAGTGAATTCCAGAATGTCAGATTTTTGCTGAAATTCTGACGGCGCGGCTTAGGGAGTTTTTTAAAAAAAAGTTGTACTGACGTCGAAGGCTAATTCTGTTTCTGATGATAAAAACCCACCTGTTTCCGCCAAAAAACCTTTCAGGGAATCGTTTGCAACATTTTGGCACCATTTTTGAGTGAATTCCAAAAAGCCATATTTCGGCTGAAATTGTGACCGCGCGGCTTAGGGATTTTTTAAAAAAAAATTGTTCAGACGTCGACGGATAATTCTGTTTCTGATGATAAAAACCCACCTGTTTCCGCCAAAAAACCTTTCAGGGGATCGTTTGCAACAGTTTGGCACCATTTTTGAGTGAATTCCAGAATGTCAGATTTTTGCTGAAATTCTGACCGCGCGGCTTAGGGATTTTTTTAAAAAAAAGTTGTCCAGACGTCGACGGCTAATTCTCTTTCTGATGTTAAAAACCCATCTCTTTCCACCGAAAAACCTTTCAGGGGATCGTTTGCAACAGTTTGGTACCATTTTTGAGTGAATTCCAAAACGCCAGATTTTTGCTGAAATTGTGACCGCGCGCCTTAGGGATTTTTTCAAAAAAAAGTTGTTCAGACGTCGACGGCTAATTCTGTTTCTGATGATAAAAACCCACCTGTTTCCGCCAAAAAACCTTTCAGGGGATCGTTTGCAACAGTTTGGCACCATTTTTGAGTGAATTCCAAAACGCCAGATTTCTGCTGAAATTGTGACCGCGCGGCTTAGGGATTTTTTTTTAAAAAAAGCTGTTCAGACGTCGAGGGCTAATTCTGTTTCCAATGATAAAAACCCATCTGTTTCCTCCAAAAAACCCTTCAGGGGATCGTTTGCAACAGTTTGGCACCATTTTTGAGTGAATTCCAAAAAGCCATATTTCGGCTGAAATTGTGACCGCGCGGCTTAGGGATTTTTTTAAAAAAAATTGTTCAGACGTCGACGGCTAATTCTGTTTCTGATGATAAAAACCCACCTGTTTCCGCCAAAAAACCTTTCAGGGGATCGTTTGCAACAGTTTGGCACCATTTTTGAGTGAATTCCAAAACGCCAGATTTCTGCTGAAATTGTGACCGCGCGGCTTAGGGATTTTTTTTAAAAAAAAGCTGTTCAGACGTCGAGGGCTAATTCTGTTTCCAATGATAAAAACCCATCTGTTTCCTCCAAAAAACCCTTCAGGGGATCGTTTGCAACAGTTTGGCACCATTTTTGAGTGAATTCCAAAAAGCCATATTTCGGCTGAAATTGTGACCGCGCGGCTTAGGGATTTTTTTAAAAAAAATTGTTCAGACGTCGACGGATAATTCTGTTTCTGATGATAAAAACCCACCTGTTTCCGCCAAAAAACCTTTCAGGGGATCGTTTGCAACAGTTTGGCACCATTTTTGAGTGAATTCCAGAATGTCAGATTTTTGCTGAAATTGTGACCGCGCGGCTTAGGGATTTTTTTTTAAAAAAGTTGTTCAGACGTCGACGGCTAATTCACTTTCTGATGTTAAAAACCCATCTCTTTCCACCGACAAACCTTTCAGGGGTTCGTTTGCAACAGTTTGGCACCATTTTTGAGTGAATTCCAAAACGCCAGATTTTTGCTGAAATTGTGACCGCGCGGCTTAGGGATTTTTTCAAAAAAAGTTTTTCAGACGTCGACGGCTAATTCTGTTTCTGATGATAAAAACCCACCTGTTTCCACCGAAAAACCTTTCAGGGGATCGTTTGCAACAGTTTGGCACAATTTTTGAGTGAATTCCAGAATGTCAGATTTTTGCTGAAATTCTGACCGCGCGGCTTAGGGATTTTTTCAAAAAAAAGTTTTTCATACATCGAGGGCTAATTCTGTTTCCAAGGATAAAAACCCATCTGTTTCCTCCAAAAAACCTTTCAGGGGATCATTTGCAACAGTTTGTCACTATTTTTGAGTGAATTCCAAAACGCCAGATTTTTGCTGAAATTGTAACCGCGCGGCTTAGGGATTTTTTTAAAAAAAGTTGTTCAGACGTCGACGGCTAATTCTGTTTCTGATGATAAAAACCCACCTGTTTCCTCCAAAAAACTTTTCAGGGGATCGTTTGCAACAGTTTGGCACCATTTTTGAGTGAATTCCAAAACGCCAGATTTTTGCTGAAATTGTGACCGCGCGGCTTAGGGAGTTTTTTTAAAAAAAGTTGTTCAGACGTCGAAGGCTAATTCTGTTTCTGATGATAAAAACGCACCTGTTTCCACCGAAAAACCTTTCAGGGGATCGTTTGCAACAGTTTGGCACCATTTTTGAGTGAATTCCAAAACGCCAGATTTCTGCTGAAATTGTGACCGCGCGGCTTAGGGATTTTTTTTTTTAAAAAGCTGTTCAGACATCGAGGGCTAATTCTGTTTCCAATGATAAAAACCCATCTGTTTCCTCCAAAAAACCCTTCAGGGGATCGTTTGCAACAGTTTGGCACCATTTTTGAGTGAATTCCAAAACGCCAGATTTCGGCTGAAATTGTGACCGAGCGGCTTAGGTATTTTTTTAAAAAAAAGTTGTTCAGACGTCGACGGCTAATTCTGTTTCTGATGATAAAAACCCACCTGTTTCCACCGAAAAACCTTTCAGGGGATCGTTTGCAACAGTTTGGCACGAATTTTGAGTGAATTCCAGAATGTCAGATTTTTGCTGAAATTCTGACGGCGCGGCTTGGGGAGTTTTTTAAAAAAAAGTTGTACTGACGTCGAAGGCTAATTCTGTTTCTGATGATAAAAACCCACCTGTTTCCGCCAAAAAACCTTTCAGGGAATCGTTTGCAAGAGTTTGGCACCATTTTTGAGTGAATTCCAAAAAGCCATTTTTCGGCTGAAATTGTGACCGCGCGGCTTAGGGATTTTTTTAAAAAAAATTGTTCAGACGTCGACGGATAATTCTGTTTCTGATGATAAAAACCCACCTGTTTCCGCCAAAAAACCTTTCAGGGGATCGTTTGCAACAGTTTGGCACCATTTTTGAGTGAATTCCAGAATGTCAGATTTTTGCTGAAATTCTGACCGCGCGGCTTAGGGATTTTTTTAAAAAAAAGTTGTCCAGACGTCGACGGCTAATTCTCTTTCTGATGTTAAAAACCCATCTCTTTCCACCGAAAAACCTTTCAGGGGTTCGTTTGCAACAGTTTGGCACCATTTTTGAGTGAATTCCAAAACGCCAGATTTTTGCTGAAATTGTGACCGCGCGGCTTAGGGATTTTTTCAAAAAAAGTTTTTCAGACGTTGACGGCTAATTCTGTTTCTGATGATAAAAACGCACCTGTTTCCACCGAAAAACCTTTCAGGGGATCGTTTGCAACAGTTTGGCACCATTTTTGAGTGAATTCCAGAATGTCAGATTTTTGCTGAAATTCTGACGGCGCGGCTTAGGGAGTTTTTTAAAAAAAAGTTGTACTGACGTCGAAGGCTAATTCTGTTTCTGATGATAAAAACCCACCTGTTTCCGCCAAAAAACCTTTCAGGGAATCGTTTGCAACATTTTGGCACCATTTTTGAGTGAATTCCAAAAAGCCATATTTCGGCTGAAATTGTGACCGCGCGGCTTAGGGATTTTTTAAAAAAAAATTGTTCAGACGTCGACGGATAATTCTGTTTCTGATGATAAAAACCCACCTGTTTCCGCCAAAAAACCTTTCAGGGGATCGTTTGCAACAGTTTGGCACCATTTTTGAGTGAATTCCAGAATGTCAGATTTTTGCTGAAATTCTGACCGCGCGGCTTAGGGATTTTTTTAAAAAAAAGTTGTCCAGACGTCGACGGCTAATTCTCTTTCTGATGTTAAAAACCCATCTCTTTCCACCGAAAAACCTTTCAGGGGATCGTTTGCAACAGTTTGGTACCATTTTTGAGTGAATTCCAAAACACCAGATTTTTGCTGAAATTGTGACCGCGCGCCTTAGGGATTTTTTCAAAAAAAAGTTGTTCAGACGTCGACGGCTAATTCTGTTTCTGATGATAAAAACCCACCTGTTTCCGCCAAAAAACCTTTCAGGGGATCGTTTGCAACAGTTTGGCACCATTTTTGAGTGAATTCCAAAACGCCAGATTTCTGCTGAAATTGTGACCGCGCGGCTTAGGGATTTTTTTAAAAAAAAGCTGTTCAGACGTCGAGGGCTAATTCTGTTTCCAATGATAAAAACCCATCTGTTTCCTCCAAAAAACCCTTCAGGGGATCGTTTGCAACAGTTTGGCACCATTTTTGAGTGAATTCCAAAAAGCCATATTTCGGCTGAAATTGTGACCGCGCGGCTTAGGGATTTTTTTAAAAAAAATTGTTCAGACGTCGACGGCTAATTCTGTTTCTGATGATAAAAACCCACCTGTTTCCGCCAAAAAACCTTTCAGGGGATCGTTTGCAACAGTTTGGCACCATTTTTGAGTGAATTCCAAAACGCCAGATTTCTGCTGAAATTGTGACCGCGCGGCTTAGGGATTTTTTTTAAAAAAAAGCTGTTCAGACGTCGAGGGCTAATTCTGTTTCCAATGATAAAAACCCATCTGTTTCCTCCAAAAAACCCTTCAGGGGATCGTTTGCAACAGTTTGGCACCATTTTTGAGTGAATTCCAAAAAGCCATATTTCGGCTGAAATTGTGACCGCGCGGCTTAGGGATTTTTTAAAAAAAAATTGTTCAGACGTCGACGGATAATTCTGTTTCTGATGATAAAAACCCACCTGTTTCCGCCAAAAAACCTTTCAGGGGATCGTTTGCAACAGTTTGGCACCATTTTTGAGTGAATTCCAGAATGTCAGATTTTTGCTGAAATTGTGACCGCGCGGCTTAGGGATTTTTTTTAAAAAAAGTTGTTCAGACGTCGACGGCTAATTCACTTTCTGATGTTAAAAACCCATCTCTTTCCACCGACAAACCTTTCAGGGGTTCGTTTGCAACAGTTTGGCACCATTTTTGAGTGAATTCCAAAACGCCAGATTTTTGCTGAAATTGTGACCGCGCGGCTTAGGGATTTTTTCAAAAAAAGTTGTTCAGACGTCGACGGCTAATTCACTTTCTGATGTTAAAAACCCATCTCTTTCCACCGACAAACCTTTCAGGGGATCGTTTGCAACAGTTTGGCACAATTTTTGAGTGAATTCCAGAATGTCAGATTTTTGCTGAAATTCTGACCGCGCGGCTTAGGGATTTTTTCAAAAAAAAGTTTTTCATACATCGAGGGCTAATTCTGTTTCCAAGGATAAAAACCCATCTGTTTCCTCCAAAAAACCTTTCAGGGGATCATTTGCAACAGTTTGTCACTATTTTTGAGTGAATTCCAAAACGCCAGATTTTTGCTGAAATTGTAACCGCGCGGCTTAGGGATTTTTTTAAAAAAAGTTGTTCAGACGTCGACGGCTAATTCTGTTTCTGATGATAAAAACCCACCTGTTTCCTCCAAAAAACTTTTCAGGGGATCGTTTGCAACAGTTTGGCACCATTTTTGAGTGAATTCCAAAACGCCAGATTTTTGCTGAAATTGTGACCGCGCGGCTTAGGGAGTTTTTTTAAAAAAAGTTGTTCAGACGTCGAAGGCTAATTCTGTTTCTGATGATAAAAACGCACCTGTTTCCACCGAAAAACCTTTCAGGGGATCGTTTGCAACAGTTTGGCACCATTTTTGAGTGAATTCCAGAATGTCAGATTTTTGCTGAAATTCTGACGGCGCGGCTTAGGGAGTTTTTTTAAAAAAAGTTGTACTGACGTCGAAGGCTAATTCTGTTTCTGATGATAAAAACCCACCTGTTTCCGCCAAAAAAACTTTCAGGGAATCGTTTGCAACATTTTGGCACCATTTTTGAGTGAATTCCAAAAAGCCATATTTCGGCTGAAATTGTGACCGCGCGGCTTAGGGATTTTTTTTAAAAAAATTGTTCAGACGTCGACGGATAATTCTGTTTCTGATGATAAAAACCCACCTGTTTCCGCCAAAAAACCTTTCAGGGGATCGTTTGCAACAGTTTGGCACCATTTTTGAGTGAATTCCAGAATGTCAGATTTTTGCTGAAATTCTGACCGCGTGGCTTAGGGATTTTTTTTAAAAAAAGTTGTCCAGACGTCGACGGCTAATTCTCTTTCTGATGTTAAAAACCCATCTCTTTCCACCGAAAAACCTTTCAGGGGATCGTTTGCAACAGTTTGGTACCATTTTTGAGTGAATTCCAAAACGCCAGATTTTTGCTGAAATTGTGACCGCGCGGCTTAGGGATTTTTTCAAAAAAAAGTTGTTCAGACGTCGACGGCTAATTCTGTTTCTGATGATAAAAACCCACCTGTTTCCGCCAAAAAACCTTTCAGGGGATCGTTTGCAACAGTTTGGCACCATTTTTGAGTGAATTCCAAAACGCCAGATTTCTGCTGAAATTGTGACCGCGCGGCTTAGGGATTTTTTTTTTAAAAAAGCTGTTCAGACATCGAGGGCTAATTCTGTTTCCAATGATAAAAACCCATCTGTTTCCTCCAAAAAACCCTTCAGGGGATCGTTTGCAACAGTTTGGCACCATTTTTGAGTGAATTCCAAAACGCCAGATTTTTGCTGAAATTGTGACCGAGCGGCTTCGGGATTTTTTCAAAAAAAAGTTTTTCATACATCGAGGGCTAATTCTGTTTCCAAGGATAAAAACCCATCTGTTTCCTCCAAAAAACCTTTCAGGGGATCATTTGCAACAGTTTGTCACTATTTTTGAGTGAATTCCAAAACGCCAGATTTTTGCTGAAATTGTAACCGCGCGGCTTAGGGATTTTTTTAAAAAAAGTTGTTCAGACGTCGACGGCTAATTCTGTTTCTGATGATAAAAACCCACCTGTTTCCGCCAAAAAACCTTTCAGGGAATCGTTTGCAACATTTTGGCACCATTTTTGAGTGAATTCCAAAAAGCCATATTTCGGCTGAAATTGTGACCGCGCGGCTTAGGGATTTTTTTAAAAAAAATTGTTCAGACGTCGACGGATAATTCTGTTTCTGATGATAAAAACCCACCTGTTTCCGCCAAAAAACCTTTCAGGGGATCGTTTGCAACAGTTTGGCACCATTTTTGAGTGAATTCCAGAATGTCAGATTTTTGCTGAAATTCTGACCGCGCGGCTTAGGGATTTTTTTTAAAAAAAGTTGTCCAGACGTCGACGGCTAATTCTCTTTCTGATGTTAAAAACCCATCTCTTTCCACCGAAAAACCTTTCAGGGGATCGTTTGCAACAGTTTGGTACCATTTTTGAGTGAATTCCAAAACGCCAGATTTTTGCTGAAATTGTGACCGCGCGGCTTAGGGATTTTTTCAAAAAAAAGTTGTTCAGACGTCGAAGGCTAATTCTGTTTCTGATGATAAAAACGCACCTGTTTCCACCGAAAAACCTTTCAGGGGATCGTTTGCAACAGTTTGGCACCATTTTTGAGTGAATTCCAGAATGTCAGATTTTTGCTGAAATTCTGACGGTGCGGCTTAGGGAGTTTTTTTAAAAAAAGTTGTACTGACGTCGAAGGCTAATTCTGTTTCTGATGATAAAAACCCACCTGTTTCCGCCAAAAAACCTTTCAGGGAATCGTTTGCAACATTTTGGCACCATTTTTGAGTGAATTCCAAAAAGCCATATTTCGGCTGAAATTGTGACCGCGCGGCTTAGGGATTTTTTAAAAAAAAATTGTTCAGACGTCGACGGATAATTCTGTTTCTGATGATAAAAACCCACCTGTTTCCGCCAAAAAACCTTTCAGGGGATCGTTTGCAACAGTTTGGCACCATTTTTGAGTGAATTCCAGAATGTCAGATTTTTGCTGAAATTCTGACCGCGCGGCTTAGGGATTTTTTTAAAAAAAAGTTGTCCAGACGTCGACGGCTAATTCTCTTTCTGATGTTAAAAACCCATCTCTTTCCACCGAAAAACCTTTCAGGGGATCGTTTGCAACAGTTTGGTACCATTTTTGAGTGAATTCCAAAACGCCAGATTTTTGCTGAAATTGTGACCGCGCGGCTTAGGGATTTTTTCAAAAAAAAGTTGTTCAGACGTCGACGGCTAATTCTGTTTCTGATGATAAAAACCCACCTGTTTCCGCCAAAAAACCTTTCAGGGGATCGTTTGCAACAGTTTGGCACCATTTTTGAGTGAATTCCAAAACGCCAGATTTCTGCTGAAATTGTGACCGCGCGGCTTAGGGATTTTTTTTAAAAAAAAGCTGTTCAGACGTCGAGGGCTAATTCTGTTTCCAATGATAAAAACCCATCTGTTTCCTCCAAAAAACCCTTCAGGGGATCGTTTGCAACAGTTTGGCACCATTTTTGAGTGAATTCCAAAAAGCCATATTTCGGCTGAAATTGTGACCGCGCGGCTTAGGGATTTTTTTAAAAAAAATTGTTCAGACGTCGACGGATAATTCTGTTTCTGATGATAAAAACCCACCTGTTTCCGCCAAAAAACCTTTCAGGGGATCGTTTGCAACAGTTTGGCACCATTTTTGAGTGAATTCCAGAATGTCAGATTTTTGCTGAAATTCTGACCGCGCGGCTTAGGGATTTTTTTTAAAAAAAGTTGTCCAGACGTCGACGGCTAATTCTCTTTCTGATGTTAAAAACCCATCTCTTTCCACCGAAAAACCTTTCAGGGGATCGTTTGCAACAGTTTGGTACCATTTTTGAGTGAATTCCAAAACGACAGATTTTTGCTGAAATTGTGACCGCGCGGCTTAGGGATTTTTTCAAAAAAAAGTTGTTCAGACGTCGACGGCTAATTCTGTTTCTGATGATAAAAACCCACCTGTTTCCACCAAAAAACCTTTCAGGGGATCGTTTGCAACAGTTTGGCACCATTTTTGAGTGAATTCCAAAACGCCAGATTTCTGCTGAAATTGTGACCGCGCGGCTTAGGGATTTTTTTTTTAAAAAAGCTGTTCAGACATCGAGGGCTAATTCTGTTTCCAATGATAAAAACCCATCTGTTTCCTCCAAAAAACCCTTCAGGGGATCGTTTGCAACAGTTTGGCACCATTTTTGAGTGAATTCCAAAACGCCAGATTTTTGCTGAAATTGTGACCGAGCGGCTTAGGGATTTTTTTTAAAAAAAGTTGTTCAGACGTCGACGGCTAATTCTGTTTCTGATGATAAAAACCCACCTGTTTCCACCGAAAAACCTTTCAGGGGATCGTTTGCAACAGTTTGGCACGAATTTTGAGTGAATTCCAGAATGTCAGATTTTTGCTGAAATTCTGACCGCGCGGCTTA
Organism: Podarcis tiliguerta; assembly: GCF_965153285.1. Classification (NCBI taxonomy): domain Eukaryota; kingdom Metazoa; phylum Chordata; class Lepidosauria; order Squamata; family Lacertidae; genus Podarcis; species Podarcis tiliguerta. The sequence goes on along the minus strand of NC_139539.1, from coordinate 88,268,333 downwards.
GGGATTTTTTTTAAAAAAAGTTGTTCAGACGTCGACGGCTAATTCTGTTTCTGATGATAAAAACCCACCTGTTTCCGCCAAAAAACCTTTCAGGGGATCGTTTGCAACAGTTTGACACCATTTTTGAGTGAATTCCAAAACGCCAGATTTTTGCTGAAATTGTGACCGCGCGGCTTAGGGATTTTTTTTTTAAAAAGTTGTTCAGACGTCGACGGCTAATTCACTTTCTGATGTTAAAAACCCATCTCTTTCCACCGAAAAACCTTTCAGGGGTTCGTTTGCAACAGTTTGGCACCATTTTTGAGTGAATTCCAAAACGCCAGATTTTTGCTGAAATTGTGACCGCGCGGCTTAGGGATTTTTTCAAAAAAAGTTTTTCAGACGTCGACGGCTAATTCTGTTTCTGATGATAAAAACCCACCTGTTTCCACCGAAAAACCTTTCAGGGGATCGTTTGCAACAGTTTGGCACAATTTTTGAGTGAATTCCAGAATGTCAGATTTTTGCTGAAATTCTGACCGCGCGGCTTAGGGATTTTTTCAAAAAAAAGTTTTTCATACATCGAGGGCTAATTCTGTTTCCAAGGATAAAAACCCATCTGTTTCCTCCAAAAAACCTTTCAGGGGATCATTTGCAACAGTTTGTCACTATTTTTGAGTGAATTCCAAAACGCCAGATTTTTGCTGAAATTGTAACCGCGCGGCTTAGGGATTTTTTTAAAAAAAGTTGTTCAGACGTCGACGGCTAATTCTGTTTCTGATGATAAAAACCCACCTGTTTCTGCCAAAAAACTTTTCAGGGGATCGTTTGCAACAGTTTGGCACCATTTTTGAGTGAATTCCAAAACGCCAGATTTTTGCTGAAATTCTGACCGCGCGGCTTAGGGAGTTTTTTTAAAAAAAGTTGTTCAGACGTCGAAGGCTAATTCTGTTTCTGATGATAAAAACCCATCTCTTTCCACCGAAAAACCTTTCAGGGGTTCGTTTGCAACAGTTTGGCACCATTTTTGAGTGAATTCCAAAACGCCAGATTTTTGCTGAAATTGTGACCGCGCGGCTTAGGGATTTTTTCAAAAAAAGTTTTTCAGACGTTGACGGCTAATTCTGTTTCTGATGATAAAAACGCACCTGTTTCCACCGAAAAACCTTTCAGGGGATCGTTTGCAACAGTTTGGCACCATTTTTGAGTGAATTCCAGAATGTCAGATTTTTGCTGAAATTCTGACGGCGCGGCTTAGGGAGTTTTTTAAAAAAAAGTTGTACTGACGTCGAAGGCTAATTCTGTTTCTGATGATAAAAACCCACCTGTTTCCGCCAAAAAACCTTTCAGGGAATCGTTTGCAACATTTTGGCACCATTTTTGAGTGAATTCCAAAAAGCCATATTTCGGCTGAAATTGTGACCGCGCGGCTTAGGGATTTTTTAAAAAAAAATTGTTCAGACGTCGACGGATAATTCTGTTTCTGATGATAAAAAC